>NC_056741.1:985334153-985394394 GCF_019279795.1 Protopterus annectens | reverse complement strand
ATCCTGACTACTTCTTTTGCTTTCCCTTCTTGCGTTATGTGCTACTGCCAGTCTGCTGTCAGTTTGCTTTGCTCTGCTGTGTCAGGTCTCCTATCTTTGCAGTCCAATACCTTCCCTCCTTTCTTTGCATTCACATGCCTCCCCTATCCTGTTTTGCAGGTTTCTGCAAGCGGAATTGTCAGCTGCCATCGATTGGCCTTTGTGGGTTGATTGGTGTTGATTGCTCATTAGTACTCCAATTACCCTACTTCCGCATTTCCTTCTTTTCTTCCCCTGACCTTCCTGTTTCTGCTATTGTTTGCGGTGCATGCATCCGATTACTGGGTTTTGGGCACGTTTTCATCCTTGTATACATGCGCTTTTGGCCACCATGTGTGCTCTCAGCTACACGATTCCACCCCACCCCTATCCTGCAGCTTTGCTTAGCAATGGACAGGCCAGATTTGCAATGCTCCAATGTGCTTAGTGCTATGGTGGCACACCCCTCCTCTGAGCCACTCCTTGGAGATATACCGCTGCGCCATATGGTACAACCTTGCTCAGGCGGGACATTTGCGATTCAGTGTTATCTGCCTCATTTGCATGGCATTGATTACTAATTCATAGTTACCGCGCCAAATGCTATCGCAGGCCCTTAGCAACCCTTGCACCTTGGTTGTGGTGTTCCATGCCTACCATTGTGTATTATGCTGTAAACCTGATTTCTATTACGTTGCGATTTTATGACATTTTTATATTATTTCTTTATGTTACAGCTTCCGCACACATGCCCTGCGGTTCTGCTGTGCGTTACTGTGGACATGACATTAAATGTTGTTATTTACATGTTGTGCATCTTTTCTTATGCCATTGGCTGTGTATTTCACCACTGGCATATGTTAACGTTGTGATACCTGCGTCTGGCCCTCTTCCATAGCTCCGATGTTCTGTTTGAGAAAATGTAAACCGTGTTTTTTGGTTTACATTTCCGTGGGCTTACGCTATGCCTGCACCACTTCATGAATCACTATATGCCTTCATTTGCATGGTGTGACACTGCACAATGGGTGATTTGCATACCTACGCCAGGGGCTGCGCAGATCTGGTGTACGCCGGTAGTGCAGGTGGAATTGGATTGAACCTGAATCGCTCGGCGGCCATATTTGGCGTTATAACACCTACGCTATGCGTGCGCCTGGCGCAAGCTTCATGAATCCCAGGGATTATGAATTCTATCTGATTCTCACTTTCAGTTACTCTGCCATCTAAATCTATAACTGATTCCTCTATACTCAAGGTTTGTTGTTTTTCCTGTTAAATAACTTCATTTATCAGTTCAGTTTGTTTCCTGTAGTCTTACTTTATTGTATCCACTTTGTTGTCTAGTTTATCTATTTTTTAGAGATAACTCCTGTATATTCCTGAGAAAAGATTGAAGTTCTTTCCTCATTGATAAATCTTGAGAAAAAGCTTTTGAATGACCGATTATGAAGAAAACTGAAGATCAGTTATGAATTTTTTGACAGGAAAATATCATCAAAGTTGTTATTTTTTCAGAACTCAAAATAATATATTTTTAAATATATTCAGCAACTTTTGAATGATTCTGAAACATTTTGATGGATAATTCATGTTAGAAAAAGAAATGATTAAGCAAAGCAAAAACTGACCCCGGGATTCATGAAGCTTGGCGCAAGGATGGCATTAGCCTTGTGCCGAGTGTGCGGCATCGAGATGGCACAGCAGCACCATATGCATATTAATGAAGGCGCGCTGCAGCACCATCCACAGGAAACGTGTGGGAGTGCAGGGAGTGTGTTTAAGCATTGCACGGAGGCGTGGACATGTCCGCTACAGTCGCACAACCTAAAATGCTGACTAGTACAGCCTGCCTCTAATAGTAATCACTCCTGTCAGTGTCCGTGGATACTGAAATGTATGCAAAGCATTCAAGAGAGTTCCGCAAACACCAAAATAAAATCACAGGAGTAAACACACAAGCACGTAGCTGAATGGTGAGCCCCCATCCCTCGAACAATTACATTTAAAACCCCATGTCCGTATTTCATTGTAGTGTTGATTTTTATACCAAGTGGAAGTGAAATGCAGCGTGTATGCACGCCGCTGCCCTTTGCTAAGCCTAGCCCAATGGTCAGAGTATTCGTTTAATAACTGCCATTCATGGTCTAAGTCGTCCTTGTCTGGCCGGCCCAAAATGAATGGGTATAACCTACCATGTCATGAAAGATAAGTATTTGCATGTACCTATGTGTGTGAAGTACAGCATGTGGAAGACCAAATATGCTACGGTTGGCCTCAAATCCATAATGGTATCAGAGATATGTAGAGTAGGCAATGTGTACCACTGTCTGTGCCTTGGGCTAACAACCAGAGAAGGGATGGATGGCATGTATGTGGATTTTGGGGGATGGGTAATGTAATAATCCGCTAAGGGGAGATTGGGTCGGATGTATAATAGGTGAACTGGAGGTTTACGAGGGTGCAGTGGGAGAATCCAAAAGGAAACTAAAGAACATACATTCACATCCCCAATACACCAAGTCAGGTCATATTGCAGAACACAATCCCACAAACATATGAACATTAAAATGTACGATAAGCATGTACAGAAACAGTACCAGCTCACACCACATAATGGTTTGGTCTGAACTGAGCCATCCAACCCCTATACAGCTGGATACATAATTGAATACCCATCATCCCCTCCAC
This sequence comes from Protopterus annectens, assembly GCF_019279795.1. Classification (NCBI taxonomy): domain Eukaryota; kingdom Metazoa; phylum Chordata; order Ceratodontiformes; family Protopteridae; genus Protopterus; species Protopterus annectens. The sequence continues at coordinate 985,391,685 of NC_056741.1, read as the reverse complement.
AGCACACCCCCCCCTTGCTGAACATCCACCAAAACCACCCATACTCAGGCTGCTAGCTTGGGCCAGCCATATCTGCACATAGTGCCCTCTACCCACACCTAGTAGGCAGTCTCACCCTAAGCAGTCCCAGGCCTGCAAACTAGGTATCCCATGCATGTATAACCCTCCGTCATTTTCATTTAGCCAAAAAAATGGTGTCAATGGTGTTCACAATTTTTGGACATCCCTCGTGGGATGTGTCTGTTCTCAAGATTAGACATGATGGCACAACACGATGCCCACTCCCGTTAACATCTGGACACAAGTCTGATTAGCAGTACTTGTCCACAACCCTGCTCAGCCTCCACCCAGTCCTGCAAAACCTACGACCCGGGATTAAACACCTGACCATGATGCACGTCTCCCCACGTCCATTATTGGGAATATATACCTTTCAAATTTTCCCAAGAAGCTTCCCCATAGCCATCTTCCAAATAGTACACATCCACAAATTGTATACGCTGTCCAGGTTCCACGTCGTAATGATGCACACAACCCCTGTATACAATCGGCACAGGTCCCTCCCGGATGCGGGTGTTCATATACATGGGCATGTATAACCCAGATATGTAGTCATATATCTATAAATGTACATACTTATATTCGCATAGCTACACATCATACATACATGCATATAAATAGTTGTCAAGTATGTGTCCTATTCATAAATATGTATACTTGCAAATGTATACATATGTCTCTCATAAACATATGAACATTAACATGTACTATACATATGTACACCAACCGACTGTTACATTTGTTGCCGGTAGTGTGGAATGCCTGTAGTAAAGTCATATATCCTAACTACAATTCATGCAGAATGTATCACAGATGATTTAGTGGTCAAATCAATGACTATGGTGTTTCTGTTCCTGGTTCCAAGCCATGCAAGGGCTGCTAATTTTACATGATGCTCAGAATAACGGCTGTCGGATATAGGGTGAGTAAGGCACATTCAACAGTCATAAGCGGGTATGTGCGGCGGTAAGTGGCGGTCATTCAACAGTATGGGAAATGTAAATAAGCATGTAGGTGTATATGCATGTGTATGTACAGACAGGTATATATATATATATATATATATATATATATATATATATATATATATAAATATATATATCGATGAAGAATGAACATGGTCACAATAAAGCATTCATAACGAATGCGAAGGAAAACAGCAGCAGAACTCCCGTATTATTTAGTGCTATCATATCAAGCTGGCCAGAGGTGAGCAAACCCCCTGCATTTACACCCACAGGTAGGATGCTAACAGGGGGACTAACTTTGTCCACATGCTAAGTCTGACTCTCAAACAGGTACAGGGCAGTCCCAGTCCCCAGTTGGACGAGCCAAAAAAACGGAAGACTATTTGAACACCCTGATCATTATATGAATGTATGTTCCAGGACTATAAGCTTGGGACGTCTGAATATACTTGGAGTGAGCCAACATGATGGACGGGTCTAGAGCGGTAGGGAGTGGCGCATGTGTAATGGTGTGGTTTTTCCATCTGGAGAATGGATGACTGCTGTGTTAGTGAAGTGTTGAGGCGTGTGTTCGGGTAATTATGAACCATGGGTATACATCAAAATGAAGCAGCACACCAATAGTGTAGTGGTTAGAGCATCTGGCTAACAAACAGGCATTCACGGTTCAAGTTCAACTATATCACATATCATTTTCCATGTGGAATGAATGTCTGTCTGCTGTAAAACTGACATAATAACATGTACAAGTGAACTTGAGTATCACAAGGGACTTTTATCCAAATCCATAATGTCATAACGAATAAGGCACAAGTAAGCACAAATAAGCAGCATTAAACATATATAACAAACAGTAAGCAAATCTGAGTGTGCTTGCGCAGGTGTAAGCAGTGCCCAGCATAGGGAATGTATGTAAGTATGTACAGATGTAATATATATATATATATTTATATATATATATATATATATATATATATATAAAAAAAACACACACACACACACACACACACACACACACACACACACACACACACACACAGATATACATATAAACACACACACACATACACACACACACACACACACACACACACGCACACACACACACACACACACACACACACACACACACACACACACACGCACACACACACACATATATGAAGAATGAACATCATAACAATAAAGCATAGAAAAGGAATGAGAAGTGAATCAACAGCAACTATAGTATTATATAGTGCTGTCAGTGTATGTCATATCATGCTGGCCAGGAGAGAGCAAAGCACTGCTACTCACACCACAGGCAGGGATTTACCAGGGGGAGGAACATTGTTGAAATGCTAAGTCTACTTTACAAACAATCAGAGGGTAATCCCCAGTGGGACTACCAAAAATTGTCAGCATATTTGGATCTCCGTCCATTACACAAGCAAGGGCTGGTATGTTCAAGGACTAAATGGTGGGAGACCATGATAATACATGTTTTGGGACGACATATGTGTAGGGCCGCTAACGCTTGGGGGAGGGCAATGTGTGGCGGTGTGTCATGGCCGTGAAAGCAACTGGATAATGGATGGATTGTGTGTATGTCGAACTCGGGTGGGGTCGGGGAACCATGGGGATGTGATTATGGATCCAGGCGTGTCATGGTTGGATGGTCTGGTTCTAACTGGACCACCTCGTGGAGGCCAGTGAGTCAGTTATAAGTATGTATGCATACATCCATATGTAGAGATACATTCCCTGTAACATATCCATTCCATTTGCAGACATAAACACATGAGTGTGCCCTTACAAACCTCGACAGTAGACAGAATAATAGGTACTGCATAAGAGGGAAGGACCGAAATTGCTAAAACGCAGACATGTGTACAATGTCCAATGTCAGTGCTGTGCTGAATAAATCAAATGTGAGGACTGTCTCACACAGGGAATTATCCCTGTGATCTGCCTGCGATGGCAACTCCAAATACTAAACCGGTCTATTTGTAAATGAAACACGCCAAACACGTACATAATTAGTTCTCATGTGTAATGTGTACGTTACCATACAGTCAGACTAATTAATTCATTGTAGTGTCATGTTAATGGGAGTAAGTATGTAAGGAAGCAAGAGTCTAATCTTGACATAAAGACAACTGTGTCCCATGTTGGATAATGCAAATATTGCAATTAGTGTCCTATTGGTCATTCATGTCACCAATGTTCGTGGACTAAACGTTAGGGATTCCTGAGGATAAGTGTAGTGAGTCAACTGATGGGATGGGTCTACAGGGGTAAGGAGTGGCCAATGTGTACTAGTGTGGATACAACTCAAATCCAACTGGAGAATGGATGACTGCAGTGTTAGTGAAGTGTTGGGATGGGTGATTGGGGAAGTAGGAGACATGGGTATATGGGTATATATGCAACTGAAGCAGCACAGTAATAGTGTATTAGTCAGAGCATTCGAATAACGGACAGGCATTCACAGTCCGAGTCCCACACATATCATTTACCATGTGGAATGTGTATATAAACATATTTACACACCGTATTGCTGTACAACCTACATAAGAACATATACATGTGAACTGGAGTACTGCATGAAATGTGTAATTAATGTCATTCAATCTCAGTGTTAGTGACATAATGAATAAGTTACTATTAAGCAGGTGTAAGCACAAATATGCAGTAGTAAACATATCTAAGCACCAGTAAGCATGTTTAAGTGCATTTGCGTGGGGGTACATGTCCGTTAATGGGGCAACACTGTTAATGCGGTTGCTGACCTCTGAATCCAGTGTCAAACTATGTATTTGTGTTAGTCTTAACATGTGTGTGTAAAATGTAGATGTCACAGTTGTTCTTAGTTTGTGTTTACATTTTATCCATTTAACTGATTTACACACTACTGTTAACATTGGGTGGCCACAGTGGTGCAGCAGTTAGCATTGTCACCTCACAGCAAGAGGTTCCCTGGTTCGATCCTTGGCTGGGTTGCCTTCTGTGTGGGTCTGCATGTCCTCCCTGTGGTCGTGTGAGTTTCCTCCGCGTGGTCTGGTTTCCTACCAAAGACATGCTGTAGGTGGATTGGACACTAAATTGGCCCTAGGTGTTTGTGCATGTGTGTGTGTGTGCCTTCTGTGGAAGGTTGGGTGCTGGGCTGGCAACTTGACACTGTAAAACTCCACTGCCAATCATGAGCAGACAGGTGATCCGCTGTGGCAACCCCGAACCAGAAAAAGCTGAAAGAAGAAGAAGAAGTCACACAACTGTTAACATTAACATCCAAACCACATGGCTTGAGTCTGGAGTCGGAGCTGAGCACCCACAATGAAAATGTTTGCCCGAAAGCAGCATAGTGCATAAACAAAGACAAAGGCCTACTATTACAGCAGTCTAGCCATTACAGGGAAAGCAGGCATTGTAGAAAACGTTTTCATTGCCAAATACCTGTCCTCAACATCTCTAATTATACTAACTTGGCTTCTTTAAGCTACGAGTATGCGATTACAATCAGTAAACTGTGATCATTTGTTTGTTAAGAGTGTCAGGCATGGAATTAGAAAGGCATTGCTGAGCCAGGAAATAACTGTATTTATGATGTTTACATCTGTTGCTAATGTACAAGGCATTTACATAATTAATCCAAGTTGAAGCCTAATCCTAACAACTTGTGTCTTGTAAGCCCTTCACGGCAAACATATACATAGCAATTTCACTGGTTTGTAATCATCATTTCACAGGCCTCACAGAGGACTGAAACTGTCTGATTACAAAGGGTCAGCATGACTACATCTTTGTAAAATGTAAGCACAGGCAGTTACTTCATGTTAGGTATTTCATGCAGTGTACATATCACCATGTCATGCCTAATTAACAGATAAAAGGAATGTCATGTTATTTGCAAGTATTTCCTGTTTACTGATTTCCTGTCTGTGCGACTTACCGGGGCAACACTTTAAATCGATCGCTCCACTGTAATGCAGTACCTTAACACATCTGTCAGGCAGACGTGTAAAATTAGACTAGTCACTTGGTTAAACATTTAATTATTAACACAAGCATTTTATACCAACATGTGCTCAACAGGCATGTTAATGAGCTGCATTACACCTGAATGATTGCATTAATAGTGTTGCCCTGATCCTGATAACGGAAATATACCCATTCAACAGTATAGCACATGTATTCAAGTACGTAGATGTATGTGTGTTAATGTCCATATATATCTATATATACATACATAGATATAGATTTTATATATATATATATATATATATATATATATATATACATATATATATATATATATATATATATATATATATATATATATATAGAAATAGATTTTATATCTATATATATATATATATATATATATATATATATACATACATACATAGATATAGATTATATATATATATCTACATACATACATAGATATAGATTATATATATATATATATATATATATATATATATATATATACATACATACATACATAGATATAGATTATATATCCCAAGAACAAACCTCGTCACACCAAAGCATTAGAAAAGAATCAAAAGGAAAACACCAGCAGCTCCTGTATTATGTGCTGGTGTTAATCCCAAGGCTAGTGTGTTTCTGTCTGACACATGGGTTCAGACTGTAGTCTGGGTAATAATAGGGTTGCTGATGTTACTCACCAGGCCTATTGCCAAATGTATGGGTATGTCTCGCCAACCCAGTCACTTGGCTGATTGTGACATATATGGCCACTATATAGGAAACTACAAAACACGCTCCCCAACACATCCAGTGGCTAGACACTCACAGCCACCCACACACAGGACATGACTGACAAACACGCACACCTGCTATGCCTCGGAATAGAACACCTACCTAACTACTTTAACACACTACAGCATTACACAGTTACCGAACGCACTACCGAGATTACTGGGTTACAGCAGTCCGAGAGGTGTATTTCTAGGTGGGTGACATCAGCAGCCTTGCCAAAGTTGAGTATATGAATTGTACGGACTGTGAGTAGCCTAAAAAGCATTTCTCCCTACACAGTCTGAGACAGACAGACACGCACACAATCACACACATAATTGGCAAGTCTGGGGTTAGAACTATTACCTAACTAGTTTATCACTACAGCAGTATGCAGTAATGGGATGCTCCCATGGAGATTACTGAGCTACAGCTCTCCTAAAGGTGTATTACACATTGGATGACCTCAGCAGGCTTGCCATAATACTGCTATGGGGAGGGCAGTGCATGCATGGGCCATAACCCATTCATGTATGGGTTGACATGCCACATGCAGGCACACACGGGGCCATATGTCACAGGTACGTGTATACAACTACTAAATGACTACTTCCTTGTTCAGTCATGTTGCACAGCTGGCATGTGCACCACATAGTCTGTCATGCTGACAGATACTGGTGGCTAGTATCTGCAGTGAATGACATCTGCACCTCATGTGTTTGGGGCCCTTTGGCTGTGTGCTGGCTGGGACAGGGCCTGGATGGCTCATTGTCACAGTCACGCTCTTCCACACATCTATGTCTGTCTACCTTTGGCTTATTATAGTGTGTTGTCCTTACATATATATGCCTGTATTCCTATCCACTGTATGTGCAAGGCAAGGGTGGTGCATACTGACATGTGTCTGCACTAAGAACTGCAACTGCCAGATATGTCTGGACCAATGGTGTTTGCAGACATGGCCTTGATGTATTTAAGTGTGTGAGCACGCCCAGTATGGCCATATGTATCGCATGTGTGGAACAAGTCCAGGTAGTTTGTACTGGGGTGCCAAACTTTGTGTTGTACACCGACAGGTAGCATGCTGAGTCTGCAGGGTATCCATCAGTCATTTGGCATTGACTGTTGCTACATGTCTGCATAGCGGGGGATATCTGACTGTATCTACAGTCCTACACAGGATCGGGGGGGGCACACCTGACTGTTGCTATAAGTGTACATTGGATGGGGGGGCACACCTGACACCAGAACACATTTGCTAGGACTGTACTGGTATGTCAGGTACTCCATTTCAGTGTGTAGTCTTACCTATTGAGCTGGCTAGAGGCATATGAGTGTACTACAGATCTTAGCTTTAATTACCAACATATTAGTGTCTGACTTCCTAGCCTTCACAACTTACATCCAACTGGCTGCCCTGCTGTAGTCTCTCTGTGTGGGTCTGGGGAAGGGTTACCCATAGGGCACAGTCAGAGGCCATAGTAAAGCATTTGTTTGTGTCTGTCTACACCTATCCTGCTGGCTGAGACTTGTGTGGGTCTTATGGACACACATGTCACTCAGCCCATTACCTGTACTGGGTTTTGTCACCCTCTGTAGTACTGGCTATAATGGTGACTCCAGTATGTGTTACAGATGTCATGGTGCCACTATGGGTGTCGACTGTCTGCTGCCTTAACATTTGGCCTCCCTATTCTCTTGCATGCTCACATCCACACCATAGCTACAGGTAACAACACATTCTACTCCATTTGACACTTGGTAGGTTGATTGACTTACCTTGAGGGTGTGCCAGACATGAGGATGGTGCTGGACGACTGCTTATGTTGGATGCACATAGTACACTCCCTATACATGGTTGAGCACAGGTAGTGTCATGTTTGGCATCCCTTTTACTGTCTGTGTGAGTCAGAGAGGGTATCATTCCCTGGGTCCCTACTGTGTCAGTGTATATGCTATGTGTTGCCTCTTCGCCAAGGCCAGATCATACTGGGCACACCTCCTTCTGCCTACTGGGTTAGGCTCAGGTTGTTCCCCCTCCAAGTCACTCTCTGCCTGTACAGGCCTTGGCATTAGTGGGGGGCTGTGTGGCCCTGCCCCATGCTGTTCCTGCTGCAGCTGTTTCCGCAGGATCATATTGTGTAGCATAGCACATACTATAACAATTTGGGTGCATGTAGCTGGTGAATACTGCAAGGCTCCACCGGATGTGTCCAGACACCAGAACTGTGTCCTGAGCATCCCAAACACATGCACTATTATATGTCTGGCCTGTGCGTATGCCTTATTATGGCATTGTTGTTCAGGCATATTTCTGATGGGTGTCATCAGCCATGGCTTCAGTGGGTACCCAGCATCCCCCACTAGGTGACCGTAGGGGATGTCCATATTGGCAAATCTGTGGTACAGCTGCATCACATGCCATATTTCAGAATCTTCATAGCTTCCAGGGCAGCCAGCACACACATTCAACATAATACCCTGGTCATCACATATGACCTGGCAGTTGATGAAGGGGACCCCTGTGGTTGTTGTAGGCCTTACCCTGCTCACCAGGTGGTGCTTTGATGCATACATGCATGCAGTCTATAGCACTCACTACCCCAGGGTAGTCTGCTATTTGGTGGAAGAGATGCATATTGCTGGTCAACACCTCACGTGTGTTGAGGAACTATACGTGCTCACTGGCATGTGCTGACATGGCATCCAGGAACTGGTGGAATACTCTGGATGCTGATGCCTGTGAGATCCCCATGATATCCCCAGTTGTGCTTTGGGAGGTACCTGTGGCTAGTATACCTAGGCCTACACATACCTTGGTACCCACTGGGATGGGTTCCCCTCAGCCTGTTTGATGTGTCAGGTGTGGCCAGCACAGCTCAACAATTTGCTGTAGGAGGTCTCTGTCGACCCTATAGTGCTCCACTATCTCCAGCTCATGTAGGCCCTGGCAGGATACCCTGAGTCTGTACAGTCTTCTCTGTCTTCTCACTGTGGGTTGCCTGGCAGCATTCACATCCTCACCACCCTCAGCCTCTTGCACATGTTGTTCTATGTTGCCTGCTCATTTTGTAGGTTTGTTTGATAAAATTTCCCCACTTGTATACACCAGTGGTGTAGAGTGTGGAAAAACCAGAGAGGAAGGTGTTTGCGTAGTTTGTAGTAGTGTTCTGGGCTGGTCTGGTCTGCTGCCTCTGTAATTGGCTGATCCTGATACATTTCACCTGTCAGCTCAGCTAGATCTCCTTGATTACTTTCCTACTGCTGTTACCCCTTTTGATTGCCCTAGGCAGGTGTAGACACACCCATAGTTTAGCCGTGCTAAGCTGGGAGCAATCCAGAGCCACAGGGCTCCAATCCACTTACAGTATGCATGACCCCCCCCATGATGTCACCTAGATCCAAGTCTTGCACCCAGCTATCTAAACTCTTACACTCTTGGGACCTGCCTCACACCCTGGGGAAAACTGGGATTCACTATTCTTCACCTCATTCACATAGGATTGCCTGCTAATGCATAGTTACATGTCCCATATTGAGCCTCCCCTAAACTAACCACTGCTTACAGTCGCGCAAATCCTCACACACCCACTCACAACAGCTTAAAAATGCCTTACTCACTCCGTATCCAGCAGCTCTTGTTCTGCCCAGCAACAAGATAACCAGCCTCTGCAAGGCTTGAAACCAGGACACTGCACACTACAGCCAGTGTGCTTTACCACTAAGACATGGCAGATATACAGACATTGGTTGTTATCACGAAAATATCATCCAGCACAGTCAGTCAACAGTATAGGGCATATATTCCATTACAGAGATGTATGTGTGTTAATGTCTATATATATATATATATATATATATATATATATATATATATATATATATACATATATATATACACACACACACACACACACACACACACACACACACACACACACACACACACACACACATACACAGATATAGATTATATATCCCAAGAACAAACCTCATGACACCAAAGCATTAGAAAAGAATGAAAAGGTAAACACCAGCATCTCCTGTATTATGTACTGGTGTTAATCCCATGGCAGGTGTGTTTCTGTCTGACACATGGGCTCAGACTGTATTCTGGGTAATATTAGGGTTGCTGACTTTACCCACCAGGCCTATTGCTAAATGTATGGGTATGTCTTGCCAACCCAGTCTCTTGGCTGATTGTGACTTATATGGCCACTATATAGGGAAACAACAAAACACACTCCTCAACATATCCAGTGGCTAGGCACTCACAGCCTCTAACACATAGGTTCATAGGTTTCATAGGTTTATACTAGGCTATCTGCCCTAAGGCATTTATAAGCCTAGCCCAAATTATTGTGGCTTACGCCACCCCTTATATGAAAAAATACTGTGCCCATTAGTTTGTTGTGCCTCTGTCCAGCAGTGACACAGAGATGATTCCTGGGGTAAACCTACGATCTCCCATCCACAGGTCTAGATTTCTCTTGAACAGAGTCAGCGAGGTGCTCTGCCTCACATGGACCGGGATTTTATTCCACAGCATAGGGAGTCTCTGAGTGATAAATCTATCCCCCAGCACGTCCTATTTATATCCGTGCTAAGGTTTAAGTCGCTTGCTCTAGTGGTTTTGGTGGATTTGGATTTTTGAGGTGGAGCATGTCCATTAATTCGGGTTGGACATGGCCTTGTATGTCAGGCACATGTCACCTCTGAGCAGACGGTATGCGACTGAATAGAGCTGGAGTTTCTAAAATCTGGCAGCATATGACAGATTTTGGAGTCCCTTTATCCTTTTGGTGAGGAACTTTTGGGGTCTCTCCATTGCTGCAGATGTCGGGTGAGATACATCCCGAATGGGGCATTGTACTCTATCATTGGTCTGATAAGTGAAGAGTACAGGGAACAATGACCTCACTAGATCTGGATGTGAATCCTTCATGATCAGGTGGGCAATGTAGAAGGTCTTTCTAACCACTTTAGCAATGTGAGTGTCAAAAGAAAGGCCACTGTCAACCTGGGTCCCCAGGTCCCTGATAACCTCTTCTGTGCTTAGTGGATTGCCACCTATATGGTAGCTTGGGGTTACCTTGTTTTTCCCGAAGGGTATGACTATACATTTTTTGGTTAACTTCAGGCCATGGCTCTGACACCAGCTATCTGTTTCCGTGAGTCCCTTCTGAAGGATATCCGTGTCCGATGCACTTTCCACTATGGCGCCCAGTTTGCAGTCGTCTGCAAACTTTGTCAGCCAAAGTCCTCCCATGTTGGCCTGTACTTCTGAGAAGTAGATGCCAAACAATAGGGGCCAAGGACCGAGCCCTGTGGGACACCACTTGTGACCGGCTTGAGTCTGACACAGCGCCAGCAACTCTAACCCTGTGGGTTCTGTCCTGCCAGTTTGCAACCCATCTTGTGACATATGGGTTTACATTTAAGCTGGTAGTTTTTCTACAATACCAGTGGGGTATTGTGTAAAGCCTTTGCAAGGTCAAGGTAGGCTGTATGGACTGCCTTTCCTCATCAATGGTCTTGGTGACTGTTTCAAGAAGTCAACCAAGTTCAAAAGGCATGATCTTCCTTGACAAAGCCAAACTGGGTCGGGTCCAATGTCTGCAAGTCCCCTATATCTTTGTTTATGAGCTCCATTATGATCCTCTCCATAGCTTTGCAGACTAGACTTGTTAAGCTTATGGGGTAATTACCAGGGTCCGTGAGGCACCGCCTTTGGAGTGGGACCACAGTTGCCGTGCGCCACTCCTTGGGCACGTATCCTGTGGTAAGGCTGAGATTAAACAGCTGCCTTATGTGGTTTAATTCCTCATTTAGCTCGTAGCACACAGCCGGGACACCATCCGGTCCCATTGATGCTGTGTTTTAGCTTTAGAGAGCAGCTTTCACCTGCATTTGAGATGTCCGGGAGGCTACACTCGGCTGGGATAGTTATCTCTCCTTTAGGGGGGGAGAGGCGGTGAAGTTTGCACTGAACCTGTCTGCCAGTATGTTGGCAATGTCTGTGGGTTCAGTGATTTTTGTATCATTTTGACTAATTCTGAGCATATCTGGGAGTTTCCACCCAGGTTCCTAACATAGCTGAAAAAGGCCTTATGATTGTCCTTTGAATCCATGGCAATTTTTCTCTCAAAATTGGCCTTAGTTGATTTTATGAGTGCTCGTATTTTTACTAATAATGATCAGGGGTGACTTCTCTTTTATGGATTTTGTTCTATCATGTAATAGCGTTCTCCTCTTATTGTAAAGTTTGTTAATGGCTGGGGTCCACCAGACTGGACGTTTGCCCTTTGTGGAAAGAGTCTTGGTTTTATTTGGGATTGCCTGATTCATGCAGTCCTGGAGGTGTTCATAGAAGGCATTTGTAAGGGCTTCCTAGCTTGGGTTGTGGTTTCCTCTGGCTCAGGGGCCTTGAAGGATACCACACCAGTCTTGAGTAGTGTGAAGTTTGCTTTAGAGAAGTTCTTCACTATGGTCTTTTTTGCTTGGGGTAGGGATGTGGATTTCCAGTGAGATTAGTTTATGATCAGATCTCACCAATGAGGGATATACTTCCGTGGAGCATTTTGTCCCCATGTTTGTGACAATGAGATCTAGTATATTTTCTCCTCTCGTGGGAACAGTGACTAGCTGTTCCATGGCATTTGAATTTATGAACTCCAGGAACCGTTGGGCTAGAAAGTTAGGCTTGAGTAATGTTCCCAGTCTATATTCGGTAGTTGAAGTCACCCAATATGATGGTGTTTGGAGATACATTTATACCCTCCAGTGTCTTCAGGAAGGCTGTGTGGGGTTCCTGAGTTTGAGAGGGTGGCCTGTAGCATGCTACAATTTGTAGAGCAGTTTTGCCTATGGTTAGTTGCACCTGGATGGTTTCCGAGCTTGCATTGCCACCAACCTGGAGGTGTGAGTATCCTTTATGAATATGGATACCCCTCCTTTGTGGTGTGGTCCGGGTTTTGGGGCCGAACGCATGATATGAGGTAAAACCTAATAGTGCCGGGTGCTCTCAGGAGCCTTGAACCAGGTTTCAGTTACAGCACAGACATCGATGTTCTCCATACTGAGAAGGGCCTCGAGTGCGTGCATTTTGAGATTTAGACTTCTGGCATTGAGCAGCATTACCCTCAGTTTCTTCCCATTTTTGTTTTCTAGGGTGGTAGGTTTAGAATTTGAGCCTTGCCTAAAAAAGGCACTATGGGGGTGGCAAGAGCCTTAGCCAATATCCGGAATCCCAGGGGTGACAGGTGCAAGGTGATAAACACACTCCTGCTATGTCTTGTAATAGAACGCCTACCTGACTATTTTAGCACACTACAGCATTACGCAGTTACACAACATGCTACCGAGATTACTGAGTCACAGTAATCCCAGAGGTGTATTCCTAGGTGGGTGACATCATCAGCCTTGCCAAAGTTGAGTACATGAATTGTATGGAGTGTGAATACTCTAAAAAGCATTGTTCTGTCCACCGACAGACAGACACACACGGCATGTCTGGGACGAGAACACCGACCTAACTACTTTATCATACTACAGCATTACGGAGTTACAGAACGTAATATCAAGATTACTGGGTCACAGCAAACCCAGAGGTGTATTTCTAGGTGGGTGACATCATCAGTCTTGCCAAAGCTGAGTATAGGAATTGTACGGAGTGTGAGTACAATAAAAAACATTGTTCTGTCCACCAGCAGATGAACACACACACACACACCAGTGATGGGATCAGAGCACCTGCCTATCTACAGATCACTATTACAGTACCATGCAGTTACGAGTTGCACCACAGAGATTACACATTCTAAGGCAGTCATCATGACCTTCTAGGATTGCGGACATCAACAGGGATGCTGACAGTTAAGATGTACATAGCTCTGAAAATGTGTGTTTAACGTAGGAGTCCATCCCGAACAGGAGTATGCCCTTCTGTGGAATGGACAACTACTATCACTATACAGGGTTACAATGGCCATGCTCATACACATAGAAGCACATAACTTACACAAGGTGTCAGTGGGCATGCTCACACAGTAGCACAGTGCTGTTTGGAATGCACTATGAGTCCAAATACATAAGGTTATACTGAGCATGCTCATACACTTAGTAGCACAGGGCTGTTTGGGATGCACTCTGATTCTAAACATGGAAGGCCACAGTGGCCATGCTCATACAGTTAGATGTACAGAACATGTTGTAATGGTCTCCGGTGTTAGTAGTTGTCATTGTTAGCAGGAACGCTGCACTACATGTATCTGACACTGGTCATCTACACAATATCTGCTGCTGTCCGTTACCTTAGATGTATCAGTCTATACCAAGCACAATACTACTACTCACAGTGATTTCATGCTAGGAATGGCAACTGCTTGACCAACACAATGAGCCAATGTCCTGCTTTAATTACGAAGTTGTTCAGTGTCTGTCAGTCTGGGATGACATGACTGACAGAAGACAAGCCTTTGTCTCAGATCACATGCATCCATGATTCAAGGGAGTGGTGATAATACCTCATTTGCATTTGCCCATATAGTGCCATTCCAAGGCAAATGACCTAAACACAGGATAACACCCTGACACCCAGAAGACAATTGCATTGTATGCTTATGCTAACCAGTGTTAGATGTGTTGCTGTCGTAATCACAGCTGCTCACTATTGAACCTACAGTGGGGAATACTGACATCTGTGCAGTAAGGAACACCTGGCTGAAGGCTCTGTAGTGCACAATAGCACTACCACGATATAACTCAGAACCAGACATGTGGCCCATAACACTGGTAAGGGCCACTCCAGGTGGTGGTGTCCCCACAATCATAATGGCTACTGACATGTACAGACCAGTACTCCAACATAAGTCATCACAAATGAGCCAGGTGCAGGTCACAGTGTCAAAAGCTGCATTCTAGGATGTAATCCTCAGATACCAACATGTCCTCAGACCACCAACACACATCCATACATGTGGTATGACATGTAATGGTACAACACCAAGTAACCTTTGACTGGTGGACTGTACCTAGCCCTACAACAACTGTGAAGAGTATCCATGTACTGACACAGTTGCATTATGTGTTATGCAATGCAGTGATACCACTGTTTGTAACCAGGTCAGCTGTACACATACCAGGGTCCCTCAGATACTGACAGCATTAACAGATGACTGTTGCTGTGCACCATTCAGTTTGTACACAGCCTGACATAGGTTCATAGGTTCATAGGTTGGTACTAGGCTATCGGCCCTAGGGCCTATGCAAGTCTAGCCATAACAATTCTCTGGATATTTCTTCCCACAATATTTACTTCTCTGGACCCCTGTCTAGCAGGGCGACTGACATGATCCCCGGGGTGAATTTCCTATCTCCCATCCAATCATCAAGGTTCCTTTTGAAGAGGGCCAATGAGGTGCTCTGCTTGACATGTATGGGCAGTCTATTCCAGAGTATGGGGAGTCTCTGGGTCAGGAACCTATCCCTCAATCATGTTTTGTTCATTGTGATGACAAGGTTTAGATCCCTGGAGTGTGTGGCTCTAAGGGATTGGGATTTCTTTAAGTGGAGCATGTCCAACAGCTCAGGGTTTGACATGGCCTTGTATGTTAAGCAAAGATCGCCTCTGAGTAGACGATATGCCACAGAGTATAGCTGGAATTTTTTTAGATGGTCAGCATATGGCATCTGCTTTAGGTCTGTGATTCTTTAGTGAGGTATTTCTGTGGCCTTTCCAGCTGTTGCAGATGTCTTGTGAGGTACATACCAAATGGGGCATTATACTCTATAATAGGTATAATGAGGGATTAGTACGGTGGGACAATGACCTCCTTTTTTCTGGATGAAAAGCCCTTAGTGATGAGGTGTGCCACATAGAAGGATTTCCTGACTGTTGTGGCGATGTGGTTATCGAAAGTGAGACCACTGTCCACCTGTGTCCCAAAGTCTCTCATCACACTTTCAATGTTTAGTGTCCTGCCACCTATGTGGTAATTCATGGGTACATGTTTTTTTCCAAAGGGGATAACTATAAATTTCTTGGCATTAAATAAGCTTGAGCCCATGGCTCTAGCACCAGGCATCTCTTTCTGTAAGGCCCTTTTGTAGAATATCCACATCATTTGGGGATTTAATAATGGCTCCCAGTTTGCAGTCATCTGCAAACTTTGTTAGCCAGAGTCCCTTAATGTTGGCCTGTACTTCAGAGAAGTAGATGCCAAACAAGAGTGATCCCAGGACTGAACCCTGAGGTACTCCATTTGTCACTTATCTGGAGTTGGATTTGGAGTCGGCTACTTTTACAGTCTGAGTTCTGTCAGTAGGCCAGTTGGCAACCCATCGAGTGACGTAGGGATTTATGCCCAGCTTAGTAAGTTTATCTATGATTCCAGAGTGGGGGGTGGTTTTGAAGGCCTTGGCGAGGTCCAGATAGGCTGTTTGGACCTCCTTACCCTCGTCCACAGCTCTGGAGACTGATTCGAAGAAGTCAATCAGATTCAGGAGACAAGATCGGCCCTTCACAAACCCAAACTGGGTGTGTTCCAGTGTTTGAAGGTTGCCAATGTCTTTGTTTAAAAGTTCCATGATAATGCGTTCCATGCCCTTGCAGATCAGGCTTGTCAGACCGATGGGACGGTAGTTCCCGGGATCCAAGGTGGATCCTCCCTTGTAGAGCGGGATAACTGTAGCTGTGTGCCACTCAGTGGGTGAGACTATGACTAAACATGACACTTAGGTGAGGTGCCAGTTCATTTTGTAGTTCATGTAGTACACAGCCTGGGATGTCATCTGGTCCCATAGATGCTGTATTCTTAGCTTTGGAGAGTGTGGTTTCTACCTGTGGGGCCGTGATTATCGGACTTTGGCAATCTTTTGGTATTGAGATGGGCCCTTTAGATGATGAGAGGGGGGTGAAGTTGGCACTAAATTGATCTGCCAGGATATTGGCAATATCCTTGGGATCAGTATATTTAATGCCATTCTGTTGTAGCTCAGAGTAGATCTGAGCATTGCCATTTAGATTCTTGACATAACTATGGAATGCCTTGTGGCTGTCTTTGGAATCTTTGGCAATTTTATTTTCGTAACTAGCTTTTGAGGATTTTATGAGAGATCTCAGCTTCGTACTGAGGCTGGTGAGGGAGTTTTTTACATCCTGGGATTTTTCTCTTTTCTGCAACAGTTTCTTACTTCTGTTGTATAGTTTGTTTATAACAGGGGACCACCAGATTGGCTTCCTTTTTTTGGAGAAGAGCATCTTGGTTCTATTTGGGATGGCACAACTCATGCACAAGTGGATGTGCTCGTGCAATGCCTTAGTGTAGGATTCTGCAGTCGAACTTCCAGATCCCATCTGCATGGGTGTTGTGAAGTTTGTCACTTCTAACTTCAGTAGCATGAAGTTGGCTTTGGAGAAGTTTTTTTAAGGAGGTTTCCTTACTGGGGGGTGGGATGTGGATGTCAAGGGTGATTTGCTTATGGTCAGACCTGACCAATGAGGGGGTGACCACTGGTGTGGAGCATCTATCTCCCATATTGGTAATGACCAGGTCTAGGATATTGGAGCCCCTGGTGGGACAATGGATTAGTTGATCCAGGGCATTGGAATCTATGAATTCCAAGAACCGTTGGGAAAAGGAGTTGGTACCTGAGTAGTTTTCCCAATTAATGGCAGGGTAGTTGAAATCACCCAGTATTAGGGTGTTTGGTTGTATCTTAATATTTTCCAGTATGTTTAGAAAGGTGTAGTGAGAATCTTGGGGCATGGTGGGGGATCTGTAGCAAGCTACAGTTTGGATTGCAGTCTTACCTAGTGTTAGTTGCACCTGGAGAATTTCAGATGCATTGTGTTGGGCAACTAGCCTGGAGGTGTGAATATCCTTGGGGAATATGGACATTCTTCCACCTTTAGTGTTTCAGTCTTGGTTTTGTGGCCGAAAAGTGTGGTAAGAATTGCAGCCTGGTATTGCAGGGGTGCTCTCTGGAGCTTTGAACCAGGTCTCAGTTACTGCACAGATATCGATGTTCTCACTTTTTTAGGAGTGCCTCGAGAGAGTGCATTTTGAGGTTTAGACTTCTAGCATTAAGTAGCATTACCTTCAGATTTTGCATGCTTGTATCTGTTACAGTGGTGGTTTTATCCTTTGAACCTTTGTCTAAAAAAGGCACTATAGGGGTGGCAAGAGCTTTAGCCAGTAACCTGAATCCCAGGGGTGACAGGTGCAGACCATCTCTGGCAAAGCATAGTGGTTTGTCGATCATGTCTTCCCAGGCAGACAAATACTGGGTCCCCTTTGAATGCTACCAGAAGCTTAGCCAATTGTTGAAGTCAATCATTTTGTCCTTATACTGTGGTATAATTCTGGGTGAAGGCAGGATACTACTCAGGGCTAGGGTCATACCTGCCTGGGTCACATAATCCAAGAGCTCTTCCATGTCTCTTTTCATGTAGTCCAGGAGGTACATCTCAAGTCATTCACTCCAGCATGGACAATGACAGAGTCGTATTTGTACTTGTTGTGGAGTGACTTGAGTGCATGCGTTATGTAGTAGATCCTGGCACCCGACAGGCAGCTGACTGTAATTTTCTCCTTGTTCAGCCTGGTGAGTGGGACATCAGCAATGAAGCTATGATTGTATGAGATGTTTATGTGGGGAGCAGATTGTTTCAACATTTGTGTAGGATATAACCTGGAATGTGGACAGGTCCCATGCAGCCTCTATGTATGGCATTAGAGAGTGCAGCTTGTACCTGCATAGTTGTTATTACAGGTGCTCTGTAGTGTACATGGATATATGAATGTGTACCTGTTGGGGGGGACAGTGTGCTTATGTTATCCAAGACCATATCTGGCTGAACACGTGCTATTTCTGTAGGTGCAGTACTTCTCATGCCATAGTGCTCTGAAGCACAACAGGTCTTGTTGTTGCCATTATGTTTCATGACACAGCTATGGAATCCTCTGTGTTTGGCCTCATAATGTGTGGATGAGTAGTTTCACAGTAGCTTTGTGTGGCATTATATAGTGTATCTGCATCTTACTTGAGGCTGACCATGGATCAACTTCCACTCATGTGTGTTGACTGTTGCAACAGTTACTACCTTCTGTGGTACAGTTTAAGGCAGGGTACCACTGGTTTGCCTTCATGTTTGTGTTTCTTTGAATCCTGTTTCTGTTTCAATGGCATGATCACTGCACATATGTAAGTGCCTAAAGTGCATTTGTGTAGGATCCAGCATTTGCACATGCATTGTACATCTGCATGGGTGCCATGACAGTCACCACTTTGCTCTTAAGGAGCATAACATTGGCTTTGAAGACTGACCATGTGTGCCATGCTGTTAGCCCTGTTGGTGTGACTATGGTGATCCAGGTCATTGGTGTTGATGACATCCAACATGCATTGAGCACATGTGTTGGTACATGATGAGTCTTCCCAGTTCATAATGGGATAGCTGAGTGGCCATGATTATGGTGACCTGTCTCACAACTGGTATTCCCCATTACAGCACAATGACAGTTAGGATTTCTGAGACATGGTGGATGATCTGTCACAAGGTGCAATTTGGATTACACTTTGGCACAAAGGTAGTTGCTCAGCATAATGCAACTTACGTTGTGCAAGTGCAACTTGCATGGGGGTGTACACAGTGGCGGCTGGTGACTTCAAATCAAAGGGGGGCTGATGGAGACAGCTGAATGGGTGGGGGTCAATGGGAATGGGTGTGGCCAACTAGAAAGGGAAGGAGCTATGCTCAAAACAACAAAACCTGTAACTTTAATTAAATACGCTGCCCTGGGTGCCAAACCATCATTATGAGAGTCAAATCAAGACAAAATGAAATGTAGAAGAAAAAAAATATTTCAATCCACTGGCTGCATGACAGCTTACTTAATATCTAGATGGAAACAAAAAGGTTGTGAGGCATGAAAAAATAAATTACTTTTTAAATACATTTTTGGAATGCCAGTCAAAATCAAGTATAAGAAAAACAAGCAGCACTCAACTCAATCTACTTCTCCTTGCACTGCAGTTCTAATTATAATTTATATTCAGCTTTATTAAAGTACCAAGTAACATGCTGAAAGTAGCAATTTCTGTGATACCGCCACTTGTAAAAACGTTTCTTATCCAAAAAAGACCTACTGCCTGACAGCAACTATTTACTTGTTTCATGGGGAAAACATGATCAAAGTAAAAAATGAAAAGCAAACAAGATACAAGCTCAACGTACATCGCTTAAAGGATTACTGCACAGGATATGGACCACACATGATAGATTGGCATTCTGTTTAGTTTGCAGGTAAAGTCTGTAATCAGCTTCTTAAAATAATTATTATTACAAATACTGTTATATGCATTTCAATACCCAAGGATTATACATTATCTAGTTATGTAAGTATTCTTTGCATGGCAACAACAGAAAGGCTTTCAGTGTTGGCAATTCTTTAACAGTATGCTTATTAAAACTAACTTGCATCTTACAATCTCAGACAAGCTTACCTGATGGTCATTAAAGCATTGCTACTTAAACACAGAGCAACAGGCACTTTCTGAATAATAATAATAATAATAATAAGCATAAATCAACAGTATAAAATATGACAGAAACCAGAACATTCTGCAAAATCAAGCACAGATGAAAAGCCGCTGTAGTACTTGTGTCTACCTTGGATGGGGGGGGGAGGGTAGTCTGCACATTTACACTGCATAACTGCTCCTTGCCTTGCTTGGACACATCCAGAGTCACTATATGGGGAGTGGGGTGCAACAAGTTTGTCATAATTTGAAATGTCTCTGTCTGACTTCGATGGCCCTGACACATTCGTCATACCTCTCAACCTCAGACCATGAACTCTGGACAAAGCCATACACAGAAGTGGGACAAAGGCCCAAAAATAAGGACAATTTTTAAATATTGCTCTTATAAACTTAGAAAGATAATAGAATATTAGGTCTTGCATTAGTATGAATTTTCTGAAGGGTATGAAATCTGAAACTGAAATGTCTGTCATTATTTTCTAACTTCAGTCTTTAATGATTTGCCACTAATTTGCCAAAAAACCACAATTTTATGAAAAATGGACCAAAAATGTGATGCAAAAATATAAAATAGCCACACAATACAGCTGGGAACCTGTCAAAGAAGGGACACTTTTTAATATTAGTACTGCTAACTTGAGCAGCTGACAAAATAAAAGAATCTACATGCATTTCTGAAATAAAAGTAAACTGATTATTACACCCTCCATATTTTCTTCCAAAATTGCCATTTTGCGGAGGGATTATTAGTGGAAGAGCAACATTTTGAGCCAAAATTTGGGACAGTTGAGAGGTTTGGATATGCCTGATTCTATAAAGCAATTTATTTGCACGTACCACTCAAACTGTTAATGCAGGAAATCTGGACAAGGCCAAATATATTGGGGGAACATATAAACAGTACTAAAAATTGCTCTTGTATAAACCGAGACAGTTGATAGAATAATAGGTCTTGCTTTAGCATGCATTTTTCTGAAGGTTATCAAGTCTGAAACTCAGTGTCTGTCATTATTTAGTGATTTCATTCCTAAATGATTTGACATAAAACCACAAATTTTATGAGGAACAAACCAAAAATAAGAAGCAAACATTTATTCATTCTGCAAAAATCTGGACAGTTGAGAGGTATAGTTCAGCCAGGGCTGTCTGAGTTTGCTGCCCTCCCCCCCCTCACAAAATCATGGTCGAATGGAGCTTCTCCCCTACAGCCATTCCAATGAACCATTACTTGGCTATTTCACCCCATTTACCATAAATACGAATGTGCATACTGCTTTACTTCTGCAATGATTTGGACTTCATTTGAAAGTTTTATTTTGCATTTTACAGAGTAAACACTAATAGATATCATATCTGCTAAACAAAGCAATGAAGTCTCACAATGAAAACAGACTTAGCATTAAAACTTCTCTGCACTTGAAAACTCACATTCACTGAAAAAGCATTGAAACCCACATTCAAAGAAAATATATTTTGCCAGTGGCAGATAAAGATTAACGTTGGGTTTAGGCTGTTTTCAAATCACAGGCCCCTTGCACACGAAACATACACATGCTCTTTCATACACCTTCCTGATTGTATTAAATTATATTCCTTGTACAATACAGTACAGTTTTAAAGGTTGTTTTAAATGTATTGTTTTGAAAAATTTCCAGTAAACAATGAAACAAAATGCATGCACCAGTAATGACAAAACTGCCCAGTTCAGAACATTTCCATCATAAAAGTCTACTCAAACTTCTACAGTCCACTAGTATCAGTACATATGCACAATCTCTGAAGAAATAAAAGTCATCTAAATAATTACACATTAAAGAGATCTGTAACTAATGAAGAGGTTGCTGCTAGCAAACACCTTTGTATTTCATTGTTTCATCTACAAATAAAGTGCCTTTTGCCCTTGAGGAATAAATTGCCTATCGTACACTAAAAAAAATGATAAGCTAGTAATATTGCAATTGGGAATGGATGGCAAACTGATAACAGGTTCATAGTTACTAGGTATCTTCGCCAAAAAGGAGTGCAGCATCCACCCCCTTTGCAACATAGTACAGTATCTACTGTGGGAGTAGAACTCACAGTCTTCTATATCAAATGCAAGTATGCTACCTGTTGTGCTATTAACAATACAAGCAAACACAGTATAAGCAGCACTAAACTTTTGCTCCCCTGCAGCTCTCAGGTTCTTGTAAAATCTACTCACTCAGCTGTATCTCTGAACTTTGCAGCACAAAGAAATCTGGAAAAAGCCAAAGTTTATGGGGGGGGGACAAAAACCCCAAAACCAGGGACACATTTTAAACATTGCTTGTATAATGTGGGAAAGTTGCTAGAATAAAATGCTGTGTCACCACCACCATACATTTCACTGCCAAGCCTTAAACCCAGGACCCTGTGCAAAACAGGCAGAGCAACATACCACTATGCCAAATCAGCTGTTTTGTGACAGAGGAAAACGGAAACTTAAATGGCTACCATTTAGTGAATTCAGTTCTCACCATAGCACAGCTGTCAACCTCGTAGCACAAAACACTTAACAAAGCCAATAATTGGTGAATACAGCCCCTAAACATTCAGAGAATTCAGTTCTCACCATAGCTCTCAGCCTCTTAGCAAAAAACACCCGGACAAAGCCAGTAATGGGGGAATACAGCCCCCAAACATATTCATTGAATTCAGTTCTTACCATAGCTCTCAACCTTAGCGCAAAAAACCTGGATGAAGACAATACTGGGGGAATACAGTCCCAAAAATAGGGACAAATGTCAAATATCCATCTTGTACACTTAGAAAATTGCTAGAATAAAAGCTTTTGTGTTACCATGTGCTTTCTGAAGAATATGAAGTCTGATATTCAAATGAGTGTCATAATTCCACATTAAAGAGATCTATAACTAATGAAGAGGTTGCTGCTAGCAAACAACTTCATATTTCATTGTTTCATCTACAAATAAGGTGCCTGTTGCCCTTGAGGAATAAATTGTCTATCGTACACTAAAAAAATGATAAGCTAGCAATATTGCAATAGGGAATGGATGGCAAACTGATAACAGGTTCATAGTTACTAGGTATCTTCACCACAAAGGAGTGCAGCATCCACCCCCTTTGCAACATAGTACAGTATCTACTGTGGGAGTAGAACCCACAGCCTTCTATATCAAACATAAGTATGCTACCTGTTGTGCTATTAACAATACAAGCAAACACAGTATAAGCAGCACTAAACTTTTGCTCCCCTGAAGCTCTCAGCTCCTTGTAAAATCTACTCACTCAGCTGTATCTCTGAACTTTGCAGCACAAAGAAATCTGGGAAAAGCCAAAGTTTATGGGGGGGTGGGACAAAAGCCCAAAAAACAGGGACACATTTTAAACATTGCTTGTATAATGTTGGAAAGTTGCTAGAATAAAATGCTGTGTTACCACCATACATTTCACTGCCAAGCCTTAAACCAAGGACCCTGTGCAAAACAGGCAGAGCAACATACCACTATGCCAAATCAGCTGTTTTGTGACAGAGGAAAACAGAAACTTAAATGGCTACCATTTAGTGAATTCAGTTCTCACCATAGCACAGCTGTCAACCTCTTAGCACAAAACACCTGAACAAAGCCAATAATTGGTGAATACAGTCCCCAAACATTCAGAGAATTCAGTTCTCACCATAGCTCTCAACCTCTTAGCAGAAAACACCCGGACAAAGCCAGTAATGGGGGAATACAGCCCCCAAACTTATTCATTGAATTCAGTTCTTACCATAGCTCTCAACCATAGTGCAAAAAACCTGGACGAAGACAATAATGGGGGAATACAGTCCCAAAAATAGGGACAAATTTCAAATATCCATCTTATACACTTAGAAAATTGTTAGAATAAAAGCTTTTGTGTTACCATGTACTTTCTGAAGAATATGAAGTCTGATATTCCAATGAGTGTCATTTTTAACATTTGTTACCCAGGAAAGTCTGACTTGGAGCAAAAGCTAATTTTTAGCAGAGGCCCAGGGAGAAGCACTCCAGACAGACATGTGTCTTTGTAAGATAAGAGGACACTAGAGGAAACCCACACAAACACAGGGAGGGCATGCAGACTCCACACAGAAGGTAATGCACCCCAGCCAAGAATCAAACCAGAGAACCTGTAGCTGATAGGCAACAATGCTACCACTGCATCAGTGCACTACTACCTTTGCAAGGACACAAAAATACAGAAACCACAGATTTTATGAGGAACAGAACAAGTACGAGGGAAAAATCTGCAATTTTTTTTTTACATATGGTGGTGGATAGGGAATTCATGCTCTTTCCACCTGGACCCAAGGTATAGGGTTCAAGCCTGTTCTCTACCCACCACACACACACCACAATAATCCTCTCGTCTCTGTAGCAGCATCTGAGTAAAGGCTGTCCCCCACCCTTCATGAACAGCACCAGCCAGCTTCTAAAATAAACACCCAGGCAGAGAGTAAACTATAATAAGCCATAGCAGCCAAGTATCAGCTGTCGCTGTTCACAAATGCACAGCTTCCAGCAGGCTGTCCCCCTCTGTTCATGAACCAGCTTCTAAATCTAAAATAAAATACATGAACTGCACCAGCTTCTAAATATAAAATAAAATACAAATCCACACCCAGGCAGAGAGTAAATCCACAGCTGTTTGCACACCAAGAGAGTAATTCACAGCAGCTGAGTATCAGCTGTCTCTGTTTGCACCAGAATGCTCACTTCTGGTTTCTGTGTTCTGTTTGAATGTACCAAGACTGCTGACCTTGCAGTCCAATCCCCTTCCAGTCTATGCAGTTAGCATTGCATAGACTTCTGGAGCATCAGCAGTCTGCTGCCTTTTTCCTGAATCCGGACTGGGTAAGGCAACAGTCCGGATTCACTTTCCTTGTGCAGGTTAGGAGGATTAGGACTGTACCATTGTGGTTCGCAGCTGGGGCGGCTGCAGTCCTGCAGTCCAATAGCATGAGCCACCACTGGGTATACATATCCCTCAGGAAGTTGGACACACCCGTGGCCCATATGTTCCAATAAAGAATGTTGGCCAAGAGGTGAGATATGTGTTATAACATGGTCATGCAGGGGTGCTCTCCAAAGCATTGAACCATATCTCAATCACTGCACAGATATGTTCTCCATGTTTCAGATTGCTGTAAGGGAGTCCATATTAAGTACCTGATTTGTATCATTGAATAGCAAGACCCACAGTTTATTTCTTGGATGTCTCTGTTGCACCAGTGGACTTTCACTTGAACCTGGCATGATGAGGGCACTATAGGGGAAGCATGGGTCATTGCCAGTATCCAGATTCTCAGCGGTGACAGGTGCAGGCCCTATCTGGCAAAGCATCATGGTCTGTCAACCATGTTATCCCAGGCAGAGAGATGCTGGATACTCTTTAAATTATGCCAGATTCCACGATTGTGGAATGCAATCCTTGTCCCTGTACTGCTGCATCATTCTCGCCACTGGCAGAATGCTACTCAGGACTTGGGACATACCTGCATGGGCTACAAGACCTGACAGTTCCTACATGTGATTCCATGCAGTCCAGGCTACTGCATCACAGGTCCTACACAACAACATAGCATATGCTAGAGATGTGTATAGTTCTAAAGGTGATCAGAGTGTATGGGTATGTGGCTAATCATAGCAAACAGGCAGTTGACAGTATGTTTGCCCTCATATAGCTTGGTGTGTAACATAGTGCTAGGGTTTGTGTTCACAAAGAGTACTGCTGGCCATGTTTCCGGCCATGTGTTCTGAGGTATGACACAATTATGCAAACTATGTCGTACAGTCTTTGTATTATGTCTGTCTATTCCAACTTGGGAGGCCTCTTGCTTGGCCAGATACTTAGAGGTCTCTGTGGATGTGTGTGATATCTGGCAGAATTTGTGTGTGTCCTTACTGTGTCCTGGTAAGGGTATGTGTTGGTTGTGGTGATGAGATGCATGTGTTAACCTACACCTCTTGACTGTCTAGTAGAGTCACAGGTGTAGTATGGACTGCCGACAAGATCACCCCTGTAGCTGCATCCCAGACAATGTGTGGGGTGTGGTGTAAGGTGGATTTGGCAGTGTACATGGCATAGAGAGTGCATTTCCCCAGGATGGCCACATACACAAAGCTGACATTAGTAAACACCAGTAGCTGACTAGTGGACATACCTGTATGAGCATTCAGTACTACAAGTACCACGTACTGTGTTTAGTATACTTACTGCTTATGAAGATGTTTTAGACAGTGATGCTCACATGTAAATATTTGAGTTATGGACATGGCAACACTAGCTATTACAGGAACATGGTAGCTACCTTTAGTAGCAATCCCCCTCTGAGGGCCACATCACATCCTGATAGATGATTAGAGATGATGCAAGTATGAATAGGGCTGCATCCTTGTCTGGCTATATACTCACATACCAAGCAGAACCATGAGCTCTGTTGGGCACAGACACCCACTCCCCACACAGAGTCAAGTATCAATAGACTCTGCTGCCACTATCGACATGATCAGGATATAATCAGATAGTGTACGCCATCACCTATGAAGCAGCTATTACACATGGGCAGCTGTTTCCTACATCTTACACTCCTACTGCAGATGTCACACTGGAGTTAAAGATGATATTCACCCAGTTTCATTACCAGTACTGTCAACATATTTCCAAGCAGCTGTTAGTCTGGCAATGAGAGGTTAGGCTACACAAATCTAAATGTTCAACCAGTGTGTCTCTACTGTCAATATCCACTCTATGTAGGTGTGCACATAGCCATTTGGCACAGCCCTGTAACAAGGGTCATTGCACATTTGCAGAACATGTACACATGCACAGCTGTCATTGCTTGCAAACAATAGTAGAGAGGTGGATATTAGGCAAGGTGGACTTTTAGGCAAGGCTCATAAGACAAACCCACCACCGTACATAGCACAAGTAACCAGAAACTGAGGGTATTGCTACTCAACGCCAGATGTCTAAACCTTAAATTGCACACACTCGTGGCACTCCTCAGTATGGAAAACATCGATATCTGTGCAGTGACAGACACCCAGTTTAAGGCTCCAGAGAGCACCCCAGCACCACCAGGCTATAATTCATACCACACCTTTCGGCCACAGAACCCAGACCGGAACACAAAAGGCGGGGGTGCATCCATATTCATCAAGGATACTCACACCTCCAGGTTAGTGGCACAGCACGATACATCAGAGATCATCCAAGTGCAACTGACAATGGGCAATACTGCAATCCGAATTGTAGCTTGCTACAGATCACCCACCATGATCCAGGACCCACATTCCGCATTTCCGGGGACACTGGGAAATATGCGGGTCCTACTAAACACCCTAATACTGGGTGATTTCAACTACCCAAACATTAACTGGGAGAGCTACTCAAGTACTAACTCCCTTGCCCAGTGCTTCCTAGAATTTCTTGACTCAAATGCCCTGGAACAACTGATCTACACCCCCACCAGAGGGAACAACATATTGGACCCTGGTCATCACCAACATGGGCGACCGGTGTACCACACCCGATGTCTATCCCTCGTTGGTTAGATCAGACCATAGACTAATCACTCTGGATATTCACATTCTGCCCACAACCCCAAACAAGGAAACCACTGTGAAAATCTTTTCCAAAGCAGACTTCATGTTGCTTATGCCCGAGGTGGAACAGTTCACAGCCCCCATGCCAATAGACAATGCTGTTCAAGATGCTGAAACTTATACAAAGGCACTCTACAATCATCTGCAGGAATGCATGGATCATGCTATCCCAAGTCAAACCTACACTCACTCCTCCAAGAACAGGAAAACGGTCTGGTGGACCCCTGCCATACACAGGCTCTACAATAGTAGGAGGTAACTAGTACAGTTAAGAGCAAAATCCCTAGAAGGACAGCCATCCCTGATCAGTATCAGCAAGAAACTACGATCCCTCATGAAATCATCCAAGGCTAGCTTCAAAAGACAATCTCCCAAGGACCCTACAGACAACCACAAAGCATTCTTTAGCTATGTCAAGAACCTAAGTGGGAACTCTCGGATCTGCTCAGAGTTGGTGTAGACTGGCACATAATACACTGAACCGACTGATATTGCCAACATTTTGGCAGACAGGTTCAGTGCAAACTTCACACCCCTCTCAACCCCTAAATGGCCCTTAACCATACCAGAAGAATGTATGGCCCTGGAAATCACCAACACACAGGATAAAACAGCCCTATCCAAAGCCACAAATACAGCCTCAATGGGACCGGACAGTGTCCCAGGCTGTGTCTTACATGAGCTCCAAATTAACTAACCTCTCACCTAAACACACTGTTCAAACACAGACTCTCTACAGGCTACATACCCACAGAGTGGTGCACAGCAACAGTTATCCCACTCCACAAAGGTGGTGCCACAACAGACCTCAAGAACTATTGCCCTATAAGCCTGAATAGCCTGGTCTGCAAGGCTATATAGCGCATCATCATGGAACTCATTAACAGAGTCATTGGGAGCCTCCAGACACTCGACCCAGCCCAGGTCTGCTTGATTGAGTGCAGATCATGCCTACTGATCCTGTGTGACATCTTACAGTCACCTAGACTTTAGGTGTGGGGTGTGGTAGTTCACACATACTGCCTGGACCTCGCCAAGGGTTATGACACTATTCCCCATTCAGGTATCATTTATAAACTCACCAGCCAGTACATACACACATACATCACAGGTTGGGTTGCCAACAGGCTTACACACAGAACCCACATGGTAAGCCTAGCAGCCTCCAGGTCCAACTCTTAACCAGTCACAACTGGTGTCCCACAGGACTCAGTCCTGGGACCCCTACTGTTTGCCATATACTTCTCAGAGGTACAGGCAAACACAGTTAGACTACAGCAGACTGTGTTTGGCAATTACTGTAAATTGAGAGCCATAACTGACAGTCCAGCTGTCACAGACGCCCTTCAAGGGGCCTCACATAGACCAACACAGGGTGTCACAGTCATGGCCTCCAGCTAAAGGCCAGGAACTGCATGGACATTCCATGTTGGGAATACTACACACCCACATATTAACACATGAGTGGCAGCCACTTTAATACAGACGAGGTAATGGGTATGTGGGGACTACATTAGATAGTGATCTCTCCTTTGACAATCATATCTCCAAAGTACTTAGGTCATCCGTCTATGTAGGCCATCTGATTACTTAAGGGTTCACATCTAGACATACTGAGGTTATTGTGCCCCTTTACTCATCACTCATCAATCCCATCATTGAGTATGATAACCCATTTGGGATGTACCTCAGAAGACGCATCCAACAGCTGGAGGGTCCACGAACATACCTCGCCAAGAGCATTACTGGCCTCAGACGTGTCCTATGCTGCCAGACTGCATGAACTCTTACATTACTCAGTGGCATCTCATTTACTCAGAGATGATCTTTGCTGCCCAACAAAGCCATGTCCAATTAGGCTTAATGGATATCCTCCACCTATGGGAATCCATGTCACATTGAGACACACACTGTAATGAGCTAAACCTTGCCACAACCATAACTGGAAGATGCTGGAGTGACAGATTCCTGTCACATGTACTCCCCATGCTTTGGAACTACATCCCTGATTGCATTATATGAAGCCCCTCACTAACACTCCAGGGACACCTTGCAGACTGGATGGGGAACAGTGGGTATACCCCAGGGATCCTGCAATTGGCTCTGCTTCACAGAGGGACAGTTAGTTAATCAATGGGGTGGCGACAGCTGACACATTTCAGCTAGGCATATGAATGGCCTCAGGCAGTTAGCCAAGTACCTACCTATGTACCAGTGAACCTATACATACAGTATCACCACATGCTGGTAGCTTAAGTTACTGTACAGGTGTTTACTTACCTTGTGCCAATAGCGGTTGTGTGTGCAATGATTGAGGGCTGCCTATGCAGGATGCACACAGTAGACCACCTATACATGACAATTTACAGGTGGTCTTGTGTGTGCCATCCATGTTTACTGTGTGTGCAGGTGGAGAAGGGTGTCAGTCCATAGGTGCCTACACTGTCAGCGTGTGTGCTATACATTCCCTCTTTGCCAAGGAATGGGCATACTGGGCACACCTCCATCTGCCTACTGGGGCTGGCTCCGGGTGTTCATGGTCTGAGTACCTCTGTGCCTGTGGGGCCCTTGGCAACAGTGGTGGACTGTGAAGGCCTTCACCATTTTGTCCCTGCTGCAGCTGTTTCTGTAGGATCATACTGTGTAGCATGGCACATACTATGAAGATGTGGGCAAACGTACCTGGAGAGTACTGCAAGGGTCCACCAGATATGTCCAAGCAACAAAACTGTGATTTCAGCATCCCAAACATATGACCTATGATGATTCTGGTTTGTGCGTGTGCCTCATTATGGCATTCTTGCATGGGTGTGTGTGCATTTCTGATGGGAGTCATCATCCACGGTTCCAATGCATAGC
This sequence comes from Protopterus annectens, assembly GCF_019279795.1. Taxonomy (NCBI): domain Eukaryota; kingdom Metazoa; phylum Chordata; order Ceratodontiformes; family Protopteridae; genus Protopterus; species Protopterus annectens. The sequence continues at coordinate 985,360,892 of NC_056741.1, read as the reverse complement.
CAGCATCCCCCACCAGGTGGCCATATTCGATGTCCCCCCTGGCAAATATCTGCTACAGCTGTGAGGCATGCCAGATGTGGGAGTCATGATAGCTTCCAGGGCTGCCAGCACACACATCCATGATAATGTCCTGGGCATTGCACATGACCTGGCAGTTGATGGAGGGGTATCCCTTATGGTTTATGTAGAGCCTACCCTACTCACCTGGTGGTGACTTGATATGTATGTGCGTGCAGTCTATTGCACCCAGTACCTCCGGGTATTCTACCACAAGGTGGAAGAGACGCATATTGCTGGCCAACTCCTCCTGCATTCGGGGGAAGTATATGTGCTCATTGGCATGTGGTAACATGGCATCCAGGAACTCGTGGAGTACCCTGGATGCTGATGCCTGTGAGTCCCCCAGGATATCCCCAGTTGGCCTTTGAAAGGTACCTGTGGCTAGTATTCTCAAGCTTACACATACCTTCGTGTCCACTGGGATGGGTTCCCCTCTGTTATTTCTGGCTCTGAGGTGTGGCCGGCACAGCTCATCAAGTTGCTGTATGGTGTCCCTGTCCACCCTGTAACACTCTACTATCTCCTGATCATTTATCCCCTGGTAAGTTAACCTTGGTCTGAACACTCTTCTCCTCTTCTGGTCCCTGAAGTGATTGTCAGCATCATCCTCCACACCGCCTTCAGTCTCCAGCACATGCTGGTGAATCAAAGCTATGGCAGCCCCTAACATGTACATTTTAAACGTTCCCCATCTGTTTTCACCGATGGTGCAGAGTGTATGGGAATACACAAGTGTGTGTGAGGTGCTTTCACACTTTATACTATTGTGCTATGGATGCTGCTGATGTCATTGGGTGTGTATATGCAAGTCCAGCTGCAGGGTATCTTAATTATGGGTTTTACAGCGAGTACTGCAATTGTGGTGTCTTTAGTGTTGAATTATTCATGCCTGCCATGATTTATCTGTTGCCCTTTAATTCACTTTTCAACCCGAATCCCCTCCCATTGACAGGCATGCATCCAGCTGCCGGCTTTTTGTTTTGTACTTTCCCTACCCAGGAATGTGTTGCGAAATGTGTTATGTAGCTGATCTACTGCAATTTTGCTTTATTCTGCTGTGACCGTTCTGTTTTCTTTGCAGTACAGCACCTCCCCTTTGCAGTTCTGCAGGTAGCTGCTAGCAGCCTTGTTAGCTGTTGTCAATGGCCCACTGTGGGTTCCTAGGTGTTAATTACTCATTTGTACTCCTATTTCCATGCTGCAGTATTTTCTTATCTTTTTCCCATATCCTTCCTGTTTCCGCTCTGGTGCACACTATGCACAGCCATTTACCGGGTTTACAGCGTGTTTTCATCCACGTTCACATGCGCATTCGGTTACCTTGTGTGCTCTCAGCTAAGCAAAGCTATGGCTACTTCAACACACCCCTATCCTGCTGCTTTGCTTAGCAACAGGCAAACCTGGTTAGCAATCCTCCAATGTGCTTACAGCAATGGCGACACACCCCTCTCTTGATGTCATTTTTATCTCAAGGGCTCACCTCAGTGTTATAATGCTGCGCTGTTTTGTTCATCCTTACACCAGCGGGAGATCTGCGATTTACTATTACTCCTCTCATCTGCATGGCATTGCCTACTAATTCCTAGCTACTGCGCATAACACTGTCACTGCCCCTTAGCAACTCTTGTGCCATGAGTATGGTGCAGCATGCCTGCTATTGACTATTATGGGGAGAACGTGATATGTGTTTCATTGCAGTTTTATTCTATATTTTTATATATTCCTTGCGATCCCCTTTGCACAGCGATGCCCTTCGCTTTAACTTCATGTTAGTGTGGGTATAATATTAAATGTTCTGTTTCATATTTTGTGCATGTTGTTTTATGCCAATTGCTATATATTTAGCCCATTGGCATATATTAACAGTATAATACATGTGTTTGGTCCGCTGTCATCGCTCCGATTTTATGTTTGAAAAATGTAAACCTTTTTTTTGGTTTACATTTCTGCATGCTTACACTATGCCTGCACAACTTCCTGAATCACTATATACCTTCATTTGCATGCTACACTGCTGCGCATGGGGTGATTAGCATACAGGCGCCGGGAGCTGTGCGGGCGTAGCGTACGCAGGTAGTGCACATGGAAACAGCTCATACCTGAATCGCTCGGTGGCCATATTTGGTGTTAGATCACCGACTCTACGCCTGCACCTGGCGCAAGCTTCATGAATCCTGGGGTGAGTGTTGCTAGCAGCTCACCATCTTGGCCATGCCCTGCATTTTGATTTCTCATGACTGAAAGTTTACACATTTTAATATAATTTGTTAATAAAGTTTGGTTGCATTGCAATAAGGTGCATTGTTTCTGTCCATTTGGGGCTTGTGGACAAATTATATTGTAGTTTGGTGCTTTTCAGCCACAGGCAGCCAGAGCAGCTATAGGCAAAATAGTTCTCTCATAGCTAGAATATAGACAACCCACTTTCCAAAGACCTCCAGGAAAATATCAGCTAAACATAATGTATTGATTCGCAGTGTGTATATGTTCATAGTAAATCACAGTCTGATTTACACATTTTTCAGTCATTGTTACAATTACATTGAATGGTTGAGATTGTTAGTGAGTGAGTGGGTTATGTATTTGTTACCCTTCGTCTATAAGGTGTGACCAAGTATATGCTTTCTTAAAATGTTCTAGTAGCTTTCTTCTGAAACAAGGTACTAAATTTCAAATGAACGTAGGTGGGTGTGTCTAGTGGGACATATTCCTTTTAAGAAACCTTTTTCACCTTTTGTCTTATGGAAGCTAGGTCTCTGGAGAATAAGTGACTTGCCATTTTCAATCAGAAGGTCATAAATGGGGCAGTAAAATAACTGTATGTTACTGATGCAAGGCAGTATCTTTCATTCAGCAATTCAAAAGTGAATAATGGTAAAAGGAGTGTTGTATAGTGACAGGTCACCATTTAGCTTTCTTTTTGAACAGTACAGTGATGTTCAGTGATCAGAGAAAGGAAGATGATTCTGTAAATTGTATTTCCTCGTACTTTGTAGTGCATATGTGGTTTGGGAGGAGTTGAGAGAAGTTAGAATTGCATATTTTTGTCTAGAAATTAGAACATGCCTACAATGGCAGTATAGTTAAGGTAGGTTAAGTGGTTAGAGAAAGAGTAGCAAGTTTTCTGTTGTCATGTTATTTCACTGCATTAACATAAGATCTGATGACTAAAGAATGATCAAGCAGAAGTCCCAGCTATTTAAAGTGACTGACCTGTTGCATCATGCTTTGCTTGGTGTGTGCATTCATTACTGTAAAGACCGAAGCTGTTTGTAATTTAGACTGAAGAGCACAGAAGCTACTTTGTAATATTCAGTAAGAGCCAATTGTTGGCTAGATAACCATAAGCATTTCAAAATCAGTTTAAAGGTTGTTTTGTAGAGTACTGACAACTAAAACAATGTTATTCAGAGCAATATGAGAGAGAGAGAGAGAGAGAGAGAGAGAGAGAGAGAGAGAGAGAAGAATTGGTCCCACCACAGATCCCTGTGGGATGCTACAAGTGAAAGTGCCTCTTACAGGGTAGTTTGGTAAGACAGCAATGGAGAAGATCCATAGAGAGACTTAGTTTAAGACCCCAAACTAAAAGATGAAGAGCTAAAGCCACGGGTTTCAAACTGAATTACAACAATGTTATGAATGACACTTCCAAAGGCTCACTTCCAGTTTATGAAGATAGCATGGTGACTGTTTTCGATACGTGTAGATTTTGTCACTGAGGCAGTACATGGCTATAAGTGTGCTGTGGCAATACTTGAGCTCATGTTGACTATCAGTTACAAGGTCATACTTGTTTATACATTTGAGGATTTTGCCATGAAGATTTTTTTTCCCAAATTCTTGGGTAAAGAACAGAGAATGGATATGGGCAAGCAATCTTGTAAGATACTTTGGGTGGGGATGTTTGGAATGGGGACTGTAAGCATATTTACATTGTACTGGAATAATCCTTATAGTGAGGGAAAGACCGAGAATGTGCATCAGCAGTTTAAAGAAATGGGGTGGCCATATGAGGAAATGAGATGTAAACTGCTTTTAGGTTAAGTTCAGAATTATTTTCAAACATTTCCTGCAGTTTTGTTATAGATTTGGAAGAGGTAGCTCTTACGTACAAAAGGGAACACACTGGACAGCTTTGTATGGAGACATAGTACATTGTCATTATTAGGGAATAATGTGATGTTGAGGAGTTGATAAGGGGGAATAATGTTCTGTTGAAACTAGAGAAACAAGGTTAACTGTGATACTTGTGACAGTCTTTTTTTTTTTTTTTTTTCCAAAGGCTGACTGGTTAGCATTTATGAGCACCAGCCAACTAGCAGATCACAGGCTACTTATTCTTTGTCTTCACTTAAGAGCTGTGGGGGTGGGGCACTATATCACGAATGACACATCTGGTACTAGATGAGACAGCTATGGCTTTGTAACACTGTGTTGCAATCAATTAGTTTAAGAGTGTAGAGGAACTGATTTACATTAAAATACAGTATAAATCATATAATTATCATACATAAATAATTAAGCATAAAATTAAAACTGAAAAAAAAATGCAGATGATCATGTAGTAACTGCAATAAGGCACTCAGGTGCATGAATGATAGAGATATTACTGGATTCCCAGGGAATGTAAGGCACTTGCCTTTTGGGTTGAACCTTCACAGCAGCCCTGGGGTTGTAATAATACATCTAGTATAAACACAAGCTCACCTCCCTTCTGCCTTAATGTGTGCGATGGGTCTATCATGTGTCAACAAAATTATGTTTAATCGAATTTTACTTACACAACACCACTTCTCTGAAACTTCACTGCCAAAATCCTTTCCCCGTGAACGGAACCATTCGGGCACCATGGTGAACTTTGTTGTTTCTTCAGTGTAGTGCAATCTCGGAGTTGGTATATTTAAGTAGGGGGCATGGGGGCAAAGCCCCCCCCCCACTTTGGTGGGTTTAATTTTGGCCCATTTATGTTTTTTCCCATGGTGGCCAATTGGTTCCTTTCACAGGGAAAGAATTTCAGCACTTTTAAGTAAAATTCAATGAAAGATTATTCCGTTGATACAAGGTAGACCCATATATGTATATATATATATATATATATATATATATATATATATATATATATATATATATATATATATATATTTATTCATATATGTTAATGTATGGATAATATAAGTGAGAGTGTGAGAGAGTAATGTCAGAGTGCACCTTGGTTTTGCTGTTATGAGTGGTAGATAGGGATTGTTGGGAAAGGTGACAATGGAGTCAAAGCAAAAGATGAGGATCAGATCACATCACACAGAGTGGCTACAAAGGATGGCTAGTTGTCTAATGGAATAAATCAAGGGAGGGGGAGGGAGGATTTAAGAGATGGATGGGATTATGGAATTAAAAAAACCTGGGGGACTGAAGAGATAGGGTATAGATGATGACATAATAGATGGCGATAAGATAGGATAGGATAGGATAGGACAGGATAGGACAGGATAGGATAGGACAGGATAGGATAGGATAGGATAGGATAGGACAGGATAGGACAGGATAGGATAGGACAGGATAGGATAGGATAGGATAAGGGCACTAGACTTTGAACTGTGGCAGGAGCAGATGGAAGTTAATGAAGAAGAGGAAGACTAAATGGAGGAGGAGGAGATAATTGGCAAGGTGGATAGAGTTATGGAGATGCAAGAGGAATTAGAGGAGTTAGAGGAAGAACATTTATTTGCAGAAGTTGATGGCTGCAAAATTATGGTAGGGTGAAGAGAACTATGCTTGTCAGGTACATGCTGACAGGGACATATTCAGTAGGTGCAGATGGTGGGTGAGTGGAGTACTGGGTTCATAAGTGAATACAGATACTACAGCTGTGGTCAAGGATGAAGTGTTGAAGTACTCAGTATGCGATGATTTCACTGTAGTAAACTGCTTGCTACAGTTCCAGAACAGAAAATATGTTTTCTTCCTTCCTGCTTAACTTCAAGGTGAGGGAGGAGCAAGTTTTCAGATTTACACAAGGTGTTTGATGACTTAGCTATGTTTCTCATGAGGAAGAATAAATAGGAAATAGATGTGAATCTATTAACATGCATGCTTAAGATCTTGAAAATGGTAGCTGCAACCAAAAGAGAAGGAGACAGGAGAGCTGAAATTTGATAAACTGAAAGGCCAAGGATGAGTGAGGAGGAGGATAGAGAGAGAGAGAGAAGAGAGAGAGAAGAGAGAGAGAGAAGAGAGAGAGAAGAGAGAGAGAGAAGAGAGAGAAAAGGCAAAGGCATTAGCACAGATGAGGCAGCGATTAGAGATATGAAGTAAAGTAAAGCTGGAGGTCCAGATGACTTCCCATTTTATTATTCTAAATTAGTGGGAGTGATCATGGAGTAATGTATAGAAAGCTTGTTTAATAAAACAGGAAAGGAAGGGAAGTCCCAAGTGGGATTTTGTGAAAGTTAGGTCATATGTAGATTACTGGAGACTGATGTTAAACCCTATCAGATGGTATTAGAGGGACAATATAAAAGGAGCTTTAGTAGTACTCATGAGTACACAGAAAGCGTTTGAATCTGTGAACTGGAATTTTAGAATGGAAACACTGAAACAGGCTTTACTGGAAGGAAGGGATGTAAAGAGTATTACAACTTTGTACATGAAGCCAAACTTACAAATCAGAGTAAAAGGGGATTTGTTAGATAAAGTAAGATTAAGCAGAGAAGCAAGACAGGGTTGTCCATTATTCCTGATAATTTTCAGTTTGGTTATGGAAAAGCTATATCTAGTAATAAACCAATGGAAATAAAAATGAGGAACAAGGGGGAAAAGAAGCAGCATAAGCTTATTTGTTAATGACTGTAGGCTCCTAATGGAGGATTTAGAAGATATGTTACTGGGTGTTAAAAACTTTTGAGGAATTTGGCAGAAAATTAGGATTGGTATATCATCCCAAGAAATCACTGGTAATATGGGTCAGTGAAGTGGAACAGAACCTGCAGTCAAATTGAGTACAGATGTATTTTGGTGTTAAGGCATATCCAGCTGTGGAAGATATAAAGAGGAAGACTTTGGAAGAGCTAAGGAATACAATACAAGGAATGTTAGACAGCTGGACTGGTAGGGTGACCACTTTGAGTAGGAGAGCAGAAATGGTAATGGTGATGCTGTTGCAGTTAATGATTTCTGTTAAGACAAGTACAGGTTAAAGAAATGCCAATATGACTTGGGGGGATATGGAACAAATTTAAGGCATATACAGATTACACCAAATGCAATATAACTTGGGGACATACAGAATATGTGTGACAGATTTAAATGAAGGGAAAAGAGAAATAGGCTAGGGAATGACAAAAAATGAGTGTAATGAAGGTTGTAGGAGAGTGGGGTGTGTTCAGGTTTAACAGTATTCATTGGCAGTGAATGCAGGGCAAAGGTTAAAGGACATGAGGAATGAAAATGTAAGAAGAAAGATTTGTGAGGACAATGATAAGAGGAGGGGAAATATGTTTAGGGAGATAGAGAAAGTAACAGAAGAGGGAATGAGGGATCACATTAGAGAGAGATTAAGACTGAGGGAATCACAAGGAATTAGGATTGTGGATAATAGCGGCAGCAAGTTCTTGGGAAGATACTGACTGGGAAGAAAAGAGACTGAGATGTATAAATGAGATGCAAGAAGAAGGGAAGAGAGGGCAATATATGACCATTGAGTAGATGGTGGTGTTAGATTTAGAGCAGGAGACTGGTTAGGATTTAAAAGTACTGATCAGGAGTGCAGACATGGAAAGAAAAGATGGTAGACAGAGAGTAAATAAGGAGAAGGCAAGAAGAAATGGATATGACTTAGAAGGCATAGAAAAGAAAGGCAGTATCAGGTCTGGGACAAGAAGAGTACAGTGTGAATTTATTAAATTTAAAATGAGGCATATAAAGGAAAATAGTAAATGGAAGAATAATGGGGGATGAACTGAAGCAGGGAAAATGACATAGTTTAAAGGTATCAGACAAATGAGAGACATGAAGTTACTATATATGAGGTACAGGACACCAGCTAGATTGCTAGAAATGCAGGGAGAATGAAGTAGACACTATTCATATGTGGTGAGGAGGTAAGGTAGTACAGAAAGTATGGCAAGAGATGAATCAGCATGGAATAAATTATGTAATAATAAAGTTAGGGATGGCTGGAGTAGATGAAGTGCTCGCCATCTGGAAAAGTGAAGAAAAAAGGGAGATGTTATTAATGGGATAATGGGTGAAGTGACAAATTGCCAGAGTATGGAAAGCTGTTGGGGGATATTAATAAAGTGCAGGCACAATGGACAAAGCAAGTAGCAGGAAGTGAGGATGATGGAAGTTGCATAAAATAGGTAAGTTAAGGTATAGTAAAGCAGGCAGCAGACAGAAGTGGGGGATAACAGGAAAAGAATATTTAGAGAGATGAATATTATAATATGTGTGGAGGGCCATCTGGTACTGTTGATGGTAATGATTAAATCAAGGGAAAGAATGTAGAAATATAAATATTTGAGTGTACTCATAAAATATAATGTGTATTTGGGGTAGAATTCCAATAACATAACATTTTGTATGTTACGCTAACATACATTACATCTGCAATGTACACTGAAAATACAGTTGTTTGCTATAATGAGAATGTATCAAGCTATATGCTTGAAATTGACACAATGTGTGTGTGTGAGTCAGTAAAAATGATTTTGAAAAAAAAATTCACTTTTTTTCACCTGCCATTATCACATTCCCTGCATTACCTAGACACTACTTCCTACCACATTATTCTTAGATCGCTATTAAGAATGGAGTTTAGATAAACCCATACAGGCAACCTCTGTGTAAATTCTTCAAAACTGCACATATGTACTTCACATCCTCATAATAAATGAGGACTTACTCCTTGATCCTGGTCTACCACTGCCGATATTTTCACTCTAATCCAAATCCTGTTGATAACTGGTGGAACAAACATCATGATATCAAACTGGCCCAAATACCTCTGTGTTTTGAGATTTCTTTAAAACAAAGCTTCTTTAGTTACTTGATTACCTAAACAAATTCTACTACAATCCTCCTTTGATGTATCCCATTGCCAAAACTATTGATTATGCTTCAGGCATCAACTCCTCCTTAAATAATTGTGTTGATAAGGCAGTTTGTTTTCTGCACCAAATATAAGATACATTTAAAAACACTCCCTATTGTGGAATACCTATATAATAAACCACATAACAATTGAAAGAAATGACTTAATCCTTATAGGAAGTCTCATTCTATTTGCCTTAAGGGCACACTTAAGCAAACTTGAAAGAGCTTAAGGAAACCATTTTGAAACTCAAAGCTAAATATGAACTTAAAATAGCAATTAAAACAAAACAAAAAAATGCAAATAACTACATTTTTTTCTTTAACTATACGTTTTAGTCTGGCAGTTGGTGCAGAAGGTTAAGGCTGTGAGCTGTATTTCTTGTGATGCAGGGTTTGATTCCCTTAATCCTCATTTGAGATGCTGATCTCCGAGTTGGTATGAAAGACAAATAAACCTATGTATGGCATTAACTGCTTATTGTATTTTAGAAGTATTATGTGCAGAGTGTATGGTAGTAATTGGCAGGGCACATTCTACCCTCTGGAAAAATACATTCTTTGTTAGAGTTTTTCTGGATACTATTCCCTATGCAGCATTTATTGACAGACTTGTAAAACTGAATATAAATCCTTGTGCTGTGCAGTGGATAGCTAACTGGTTGTCTGAAAAATCCATGTGTTTACAGTCACAGGTGCCACTTTTGAAAGCAAAAGAGTTACCCAGCGGTATACAACAGGGCTCAGTGCTGAAACCTCTCCTATTCTTAGACCTGTTTGCCGACATTCTTGACCTATGTTAGTCAAAGTTTACAAGTAACTATAAAGTAGGTGTTGTTATTTTTCCACTGACTCATGATTGCTTCAGCAAGGGATAGACCATGTTAACAAATGGTGCTCTGGCAATGGTCTAAAACTGAATGTGAAAAGAAATTAATGTGGTTATCTTTGATGAGCCACACATTCTCCCATACCGTAAAAGTGACACATCCCTTCAATTAGACATACTTGTAAAGGATCAGGGATCAAGACACTCTTGTTGATCATTTCTTATCCTTTGACTATCATGCTTCTACAGTAGCTTGTGAAGTGTTCTTTCTGGCTGATAAGATTTCCAAAGGCATCTACTGCAGATCAAAGGAAATCTTTATTCCCCTTTACTCATGTCACATGAGACCCATTACTGAATATAATGTCTCCTTTGTCATATATTCAAACATATCATTCAACTTGACAGACCTCAGAAATTCCTAAGTAAAAGACCAGTGCCTTCAAAAATCTTAGTTATCAGGACAGACTGGCAGCTTTCTCTCTGTACTTAATTCTTTATACACTTCTCCATGGGGATGTGTGTCTGGTCTTTCAAGCCATGAAAGATCTGACCTTCTTTGACATCATATTCCTTTGTAGAGCAGCTGATTCCTCAAACACCTGGCTAAAGCAATTAAACATTCATCAACAGATACATAAGATACATCTGTATGATAGATTCATATTCTAACATATCTCCTACCTCTGAAACCTACTTCCAGTACATGTCAAGTTTTGTAGTACCCTTGTAGTCTTCAAAGTATCTTAAATAATTGAATGAGCATCCTCAAATTCTTCTCAGGTCTATCTTGTACTGCTGTCCTTGAGACTGAAATTAACTTTTGAATGAGAGTTACTGGCTAGGCTTGTAATAGTCTGCAGACTGATTGTCCAGTACTTACCTAAGAAGCAAAGGTTCTAAAACTAAATTTTTGATCATTGAGAGATTTGAACAATGACTGGGCATTCTTCAGACCCCTGTTTTCATTTCACTAAACAGCTATTTGGATTGGCACAAGTAAATATGTTAGCCACTTGAAAGAAAAGCATACTTCTCTGTATCCTTACCTCTACATCTGATGTTATTGTAGCAGCTGGATTTGTAATATGCACTATCAGAGACCACCTGTTTACATTTGCTGTTGGTATCAAGGAGATATTGAGAAAGCATGTCATTACTTTTTAGAAACCTTAGAGATTTCAGTACCAATGCATTCAGTTTGCATCATTTTCACTAGTCTGGTCTGGACTCCCCTGTTCAACCTTATTTTTGGCATTGGTGTTCAGGAGGTCAACCTTACCATTCTGTCAGTTCTCAACAGCTTGGCCCCTACAAAATAATGTATCAAATACAAGTATCTGTCTTCAATTATAAAGGAAACTATGGTGCAGACGTTCCAAAAATATGGCATCAGCACAGCAAAAACAGAATTTCTTCTGTCACTCAATTTATAGAGTTCAACAGTATTAAACTATGATAAAAAAAAACAAACAAACAAAAAAACAGTACTGCCTAACAAAACAATGCTATAAACAACCCAATAGTTTATTGCTTACTAAAGCAATAAAAACAAGTCATTGCAAGCAGTTTAGGCCACTTCATCTAACTGAATCAAAATATATTCAGACATAAACAAGTTAAAATGTCTAACCCAATAAATACATTTGCTAAACATAGACAAATATAATGTAGTAATGGTTTTGGAATTCATTTGATGTATTTCACATTTTTACCTATTTGTTTGACATTTAAATAGGGAGTGTTCTACTATTATGGAGGAAACAAGAGCTATATTAATAGAATGCTTTAATATCTGTAAGAAAAAAGTGATGATTACCGACACCGTGCTTCCCTATCTTTTAACTATTTCTTTTTATTATTTATTTATGTATGTATTTTTAATGATTTAAATTCTATATAGTTCTTGTCATGGATAACCAAGATGCTTTGTAGAATTAAGGCTCATATAATGTATAAAGAGAAACTGCTGTTTTAAGAGCTTTCATATTTTCTTACATAGTCTGCACTACAATACTAGCTTTGGTATTTATTATACTGTATTTGCCTCTTTAAGGGTTAACACCCTGGTTAATTACAGGGTTGGTCCAACGTAATTCAGCACAGCCTTTCTTTGTTTCTTTAATTGTTTTAGAGACAGTACTCTGAATGTTTACAAGGTAAAACTCATAATATTTATTTAGTGTCTTGTTTCATTTTGCCTTTCCAAGCATCTCTTGTTACAGATGGCCTAAATGCAGCTCTTGCCTAAGGCACAGATGAGGACATATGGGAGGGACTGGGATCATCGCAATCATTTCCTTCTTCACTGAAACTGTCTATATGAAACTGACAATTTCAGGTCTACATGTGTGTTGTGCTTTGGATTTAAGTCCAAAACTTTGAATCTATATGGACGTGATGGGGAATAAAACGGAATAATAATAACAGTAGTGCAAGAAAACTGCTACCTGAACTTTGGATTATACTACTATATTTAATTAATTTCAGGGAACGCTGTGGTGTTAATGGCTAGCTACTCATTTACTAGCATATACTTATTATTGGTGCACCTGATTCTTGCTCTTTTAGGTATGTTTATTTTATGTTCTATTGTTTTTTTTTCATGGATTTTCTTTTATTTCTGACATTAAGTTGGTTCATAGAGCTAAGTATGACTGATCTTCGTTAAAGACAGAAACCATAAAAGGGGAACATTTTTAGAATTAGATGCTCACTATACAGACTATAAAGGGTTATCAGTACTGTGGTCTGAAATTTGTATATTATTTGCCAAACTAATTTTCCTGGAGTACTTTCATTTTTCTGTTTCCAGTGTCACAAGTAGGAAAGCATAACTCTGTACCTTTATTGGTTGAACTATTTGAAGTAAATGAATAAATAACAAGACAGCAAATTATAGTTTTGTATAGCCTTTGGTAATACTTCCATCTCTTGATTTTGCTTCTTATTAGAGTTCAATTCATTTCTATTTTTGATGTTTCTCTCACTTTGGTTAACCTTCTAGAATGACACATCCAACTCAGCCTTTTCCTGCTGCAGGGACACTGCCAGTCTTTGCTATTTACTGGAGGAAGCATTTCAAGGTGGCAGTGACACAGGTTGTCAGAGTCCCCATTGTTACAAAGTTTAATAGTTAAAATAAACTGCATAGTCTAGCTAGCTTCTTCAGATTGTAGCTCTGTTCTTTCCTTGGGGACCTAATTTTCAATGGTTCTTTTGAGCTGTGTTTTCACTATGCCTATCAAACAAGTCTTATAGTGCATGATTAAAGCCATAGGTAATTGCCACCCATATTTTTTTGTCAGCAGTCTGCTAAAATCATCGAGTACCATTTGAAAATGCAACTAATGTTAGACTAATGCACTAAAGAGAAGGTTGCTGTATCTTGCTGTACTGATTCTGATTTCTAAATCCATTTTCTGCATACTGTTCAAGTCCAATTTAGTAATACTCCAGAACTGCCCATATAAACCCATCTACCTAGCTGGCATTATGAGACTATGTAGAGAATAACAACATTTATTACTAGTTGCACAGTTTCCCGTGTTGCTGCACTAAGACTCTTTCTCTGATATTGAGGTTACAAGGCAATAAAACATTAAAATATTACACAGTTCCCTGTCAGATACCTGGACCCAACATGCATAGCATTGCTGGCCTTTACGAACAGTCATGGTCATGAGGACAATATTGGATGAACTGTTGTAACAACACCTCTGTCTGCAGAATGAGGCATAATGTCCTCATGTCACCAGGTGAATGCCAGTGATAGATTCCTATACCAAAGTGGACTGTAGGCACTGAAATTATAACCATACTACTGAACCGACAGGATGATAATCACAGGAATATGTGTAAAGGATGTGGATACCCACTGCTTACTTCTACTATGGGTGAGGAAAACACGTGTTAGGATGGACCTACAGTCACAGAAGAAGGAGGAGGATAGTAAAAGTGATTCTAGTACACATGCAGGAAATAAAATAAATAAATATGCAAGTGAACAAACAAATGTGTAAAGGTACAGTAGCAGGATGTAAAACTAAACAAGAAGAAACTTTGCAGTGTGGAGGATGCGATGTTCACTTCTTGAATTATGTTATACACTTAGTTCATGTAATAAAAATATGTACTACAAAATAATCAAATAGAAAACAGTAGGTAGTCCACAGTTGAGTTAAAGTGGAATATCCTTTATTGAACCACTCAAACAAGTGATCCTAGAGGATGTAAAACTAACTAGTGATGCCATATTACATTTTGTTGATTTTCAACTTTTCTATTAAATCCTTTGTTTATAGTTTAGTGCAATTAGATTTATTCAATCTTATCAAATGAGTCTGCAACATGAAACATATACATTTAAAGAATGTATAGGAACAAATTACTATATTAGCAAATGTCAGTATAATGTTTCCTGCAAGTTTAGTGAGTCAAACCAATGTCTGTTTTCACAATAAGTTAACTTACAGATAATTCTGTTTGCTATAGTAAGAATTAGTAAAGCAATACCAAGTATGGAAAATAACTTTAATATAGATTATAACTGATTTAGTACTGTCATTTCAGACAGTGATAATTTAAAGGGAGAATTGCAATGTACACTTGACCTCCACGCCACCTTCATTGGACAATTAATTAGGGATAGGATCACTGCTCCACTTAAAAAAAATCACCATTTTCTGTCTATTATACTAATGTCTTAAACTGTGAATTATAATGTCAGGTACTGCTTGTCTGCTAATAGTGTACCCCTTTCTGCATGTCATAAAGCAAAACGATACCATCTATAAAATATGATAGCCCTGACCACACTGCATTATGTATGGATGTTCCCTAACCCTAAGCTAATTGAATAAGAGAAAAGGACAGTTTTGTTTAAAGGAGACAGAAAAAAGGCAGCCACATTGATGTGACAACAAACTTAACTCTTTTTATAGGAACACTATGATTTATCAGGTCTTGTTTTATGAGACATGAAACATTGCTTGTGTTTAGTTGAAGTTTTGGAGTTTTGCAGGCTTTTGTGATTGGATTCTGTTTGGACACAAATGCAGCTTTCTGCTTTTAGCACTGATTCTGAGACTGGGAGATGCAAGGTAATGAGAAAAAGGGAATGTTCTGAATTCTGAGTTTGTTCAACCTTGTCATTGGGGAATTTTGGGCATCTGAGTTTGTGGGGATAGCCTCCATATTAGTAGGTGATATAGTCTCTACTCCATTCAAAAGTATGATGTTTAATTTAAAAAAAAAACTTTTACGATGATGTTATATGTGGGTAATGCTATGTGGCTTAGAGGTTTTAGCTACAATGTTTAAAGTCTTAACAATGCAGGATTAACTATTACATTACATTTTTCATTTCGTCTGAGAGAGCTTTGAGCTCTCCATACTCCTGCTCTTCTCTGCACTATTACCTCTTTTTCTATTCTCCTAATTAAACCTAAGCTAGCATACTCAGACTAAGTATCTTCTCTCTCTTGACTCTAAGTATTGTATATATTGTAAATATCAAGTAATTCACATATACTTATTGTCCGGTCAATCTAAACTTACTGCCCTGAATGTAAATACCTACAAACTGTGCTACCTATGTCAAAATTGTATTTCAATGCCAATTTATCCACCTGTACCTGATTGCATATATGTATTTACCATTGCATTATGTAACCTTTATATCCATATATGTATGTACTTACCATTGCATTATGTAACTTTGTAACCATATTGCTTACTGGAGCTTTTCTCCCCGGGCCTCCACTGAAAATGGGCACACCACTGGCCCAGTGGACTTCCCCGGTAACCTAACTGAAATAAATAGATAAATAAATAAAGATAGTCTTTCACTTGTTCATATCAGTCAAGATACTGAGGATGAAGGTTATGTAAAAGGTGATGTAGACCATAAAGCACTTGCAGTAAACAAAAATGGACTGCCTTTTATTTTTTAAAAGAAGTACAATTTGTTTATCTGTGTTCCATAATGGTCAGCACAATAGAATTCACAAAACTTACCCAGGGTCTTGGACTTTTAGAAATGTGTGCATAACACTAAACATGATAAACATGGGGCAGGATTCAAGAAGGCTTACACGGAGTTTAAGAGTAGTGTAAGCCTCCGTGTAAGCCTCCCGATCCAAGAACAGCCCAAACCTCCGTGTAAGAGACAGCTAACACGTCTCTTACACGGACTGGGCGTGGAAATGCTCAATGCCTCATTTGCAGCTCAAAGATATGCAAATGAGGTATTTGAGCGATCCAAGAAGCCTAAACCAGTCCTTGTAACGGACGTGTTAGCTGCAGAAATGTACTCAGCTGACAACTGAGTACATTTCTGCAAAATTGACAACGGAGCTATGTCAGCTCCAAATAAAGGGTGCATATGTTTCATTTAGCATGCCAATGACCAAATATGTGGCCATTGGCAATAAAAAGTGTTGCAAAAGTATTTTAAATAACTTTTTTTTTTACGTGGGATTTTGATGTTTAACTGCAGCGCACACCCGCGCAAACGGGGTGCGCTGCCTAAAACTGAAAACCGAAGCTTATAAGCCCACAATTGTGGGATTTATGTATTACATGGAATGACAATGGAGGGACTAGCAGACCAAAAACAATATGGCCTCGGTGTAGTGGTTGTCAAGGGGGGGAAGCTCCGTGTAAGACATGTAACTAAGCATTACTAGGCAATCCTATGTAAATGAGGGTTACAATACTGAATCACACTGCCACATAGGTAATGAGCACTTTCTGAGTAGTGTAAGCGTTACAGAAGGGGGAGGAACAGAGTAAGAGGTAGGTGACATCACAGGGGGGAATGATAGAAATAAATGTATCAGATTGGAGGGCAATGTAAGGTGACAGATGACAGACAGACATCAGGGAGAGAGGTGTGTCCCAACAGAACACTAGGAAAGTAAAGAAATAGAGGGTGCACACTATCCCTACACTCAAACTTTCTTGATATACGTGCATGTGCGCGTGTGCGTGCATGTAAGGCAGATTCAACATGTGGGAGCATTTTGCAAACCGTTTACAACGGTTTGCGCAGGCGTGCACGTGTGGAAGGCTGTGTGCGCAAGTTTTAACATGAATCAGCTAAGTTCACACCGTGTAAGGATGTGTGCGTGCGTTTAACACCGTGTAAGGATGTGTGCACGTGTTTAAGTAACTGTGAGCGTGCTTAAGCTGGTGTGCATATTGCTCCCCCTGAGGAAACAGACAGGAAAAAGGAAACAACCAGAATACAGGGAAGCTGCCAGAGGATACTGCTGGAGTTAATTGGTGGAAACAATTGGAAGCAGGCAATTACACAGGCAGACTAGAAGCCCGACCCAGCACTTAAAACACTGCAAACAGCAGTGCAGGGTGTTTCTCACAAGAGATACTGCAGGAAAGTAAGCTATCAGAATTGAAAACTGAAAAAAGCTGAACTCAGAGCAGAAATGCTAGGGGCTGCCATAGCTGTTATAATCAGGCATAGGCGAATTGCTGAGGGTGGTGACAATGCAGATGCTGACAGACAACCCAGAGTGAGGAGAAAGAGAAGAGTATGCAGGCCCAGGGTCACCTACCATGGGTTACATGAGCTGGAGATAGTAGAGCGCTACAGAGTGGACAGAGACCTTCTGCAGCAAATTGTTGAGCTGTGCAGGCCACACCTCACACACAGAACCAACAGAGGGGAACCCATCCCAGTGGAAACCAAGGTATGTGTTGGCCTAAGAATACTAGCAACAGGTACCTTCCAGAGACCAACTGGTGATATGATGGGGATATCACAGGCATCAGCCTCCAGGGTACTGCACCAGTTCCTGGATGCCATGTCAACACATGTCGGTGATCATGTATATTTCCCCAATGCCCGTGAGGTATTGGCCAGCAATATGCGTTTCTTCCAGCAAATAGTGGGATACCCTGAGGTACTGGGTGCAATAGACTGCACGCACATATGCATCAAAGCACCAGCCGGTGAGCGGGGTAGAGCCTACATTAACTGCAAGGGATTCCCCTCCATCAACTGCCAGGTCGTGTGTGATGCCCAGGGCATAATAATGAATGTGTGTGCTGGCTGCCCTGGGAGCTACCATGATTCCCACATCTGGCATCTGACGCAGCTGTACCAATCATTTGCCAGTGGGGACTTCCCACATGGACACCTAGTGGGGGATGCAGGTTATGCACTTGAGCCGTGGCTGATGACACCCATCAGAAATGCACACATACCTGAACAGGAACGCCATAATGAGGCACACGCACAAACACGTAATGTCATAGAGCGTGTGTTTGGGCTGCTCAAGTCACGGTTCCAGTGTCTGGACACATCTGGTGGAGCCTTGCAGTACACACCAACTACATGTACCCAAATGATCATGATATGTGCTATGCTACATAATATGATCCTGCGGAAACAGCTGCAGCAGGACCAGCATAGGGCTGGGCCAAACATACCCCCACCATTGCCAAGGCCACCACAGGCAGAGGGTGACTCGGAGGAGGAACAACCTGACCTTGCCCCAGTAGGCAGAAAGATGCGTGTCCAGTATGCCCTGGCCTTGGCAAAGAGGCAACACATAGCACATACACTTGGTCAGTAGGAACACTGGGACTGATACCCGCTCTGACTCACTCATATAGTAACAGGTATGCCTAACATGACACAACCTGCTTCCAAACATGTACAGGGAGTGTAGTATGTGCATCCAACAGAGGCAGCCCTGCAGAACCACCTGAGGCATGAATGCCATGTGTTAAGTAATGTAACACCATGTACCATATGCACACCTGAGGACCCTGACTAACATCCACCCTCACCAATCATAAACCACAAAAACACAAACCCACCTTCATAGGTACCACAAGGGATAGGAACCTAGATGTAATGCTACCCAATGCCAGAAGTATAAACATCAAGATGTGTGCAGTGTAAACGCACACAGTATAGAGAATGTAGATATCAGTGCTGTAATAGAAAACTGGGTCAAAGCCCACATCAGCACCCTAACACTACCAGGTCACACCTCATACAGTGATGTACATGTGCAAAAACATGGAACAAGCTACAAAACGAGGGTGACTAGCAATAAATGTCATGGATAACCACACCCCATGTTGGTACCACAACAAGAAGCAACATGGATTAGCCATGGTCAAATACCAATTGCTAAAACTGCCTACTACTATATAGCTTGCTTCAGACCACTGTCCTAATAGCAGGAACCGCACCAGGCCTATGTTCATAGGTTCATAGGTTCATACTAGGCTATCTGCCCTAGGGCATTTATAAGCCTAGCCCAGAGTTTTGTGGCTTCCGCCACCCCTTCAGTTTGAAGGATAATATGCCCATTATTTTGCTGTGCCTCTGTCAAGCAGTGACACTGAGGTTATCCCTGGGGTATACCTGCGATCTCCCATCCATTGGTCAAGATTCCTCTTGAAGAAAGCCAGCGAGGTGCTCAGCCTCACATGTACCAGGATGTTGTTCCACAGCATAGGGAGTCTCTAGGTGATAAATCTGTCCCTCCAGCATGCCCTATTAATAGCCGTGTTGAGGTTTAAGTCTCTTGCCCTTGTAGTTATGATGGATTTAGAGGTTTTGAGGTGAAGCATGTTCATTAATTCTGGGTTGGACATGGCCTTGTATGCAGGCACAGGCCACCTCTGAGCACACAGTAAGCGACTGAATAGAGCTGGAGTTCCTTCAGTCGGGCAGTATAAGACATATTTTTGAGACCCTTTATCCTTCTGGTGAGGAATGTTTGGGGCCTTTCCAATTGCTGCAGGTGTCGGGTCAGATACATTCCGAATGGAGCATTGTACTCAATCATTGGTCTGATGAGTGATGAGTACAGGGGAACAATGACCTCCCTTGATCTAGATGTGAATCCCTGCATGATCAGGTGGGCAATGTAGAAGGTCTTCCTAACTACTTTGGCAACGTGAGTGTCAAACGAAAGGTTACTGTCAACCTGGGTGCCCAGATCCCTGATAACCTCTTCTGTGCTTAGAGGATTGCCACCTATATGGGAACTAGGGGTAACCTTGTTTTTCCCGAAGGGTATGATTATGCATTGTTTAGCGTTTAACTTTAGGCCATGGCTCTGGCACCAGTTATCCGTTTCTATGAGACCCTTCTGAAGGATGTCTGTGTCAGATGGGTTTTCAACTATGGTTCCCAGTTAGCAGTCATCTGCAAACTTTGTCAGCCATAATCCTCCTGTGTTTGCTTGTACATCTGAAAAGTAGATGCCGAACAAAAGTGGGCCCAGGACTGAGCCCTGTGGGACACCACTTGTGACAGGCTTGGAGTGTGACATGGCGCCAGCAACTCTGACCCTGTGGGTTCTGTCACTTAGCCAGTTTGCAACCCATCTTGTGACGTATGGGTTTACATTTAAGCTGGTGAGTTTGTCAATGATACCTGAGTGGGGTATCATATCGAAAGCCTTTGCCAGGTCAAGGTAGGCTGTGTGGACTGCCTTGCCCTCATCAATGGCCTTGGTGACTGTTTCGAAAAAGTCAACCAAGTTTAAAAGGCATGATCTGCCCTTGACAAAGCCAAACTGGGTTGGATCCAAAGTCTGCAAGTCCTCTATGTCTTCATTTATGAGTGCCATTATGATCCTCTCCATAGCTTTGCAGACCAGGCTTGTCAAGCTGATGGGACGGTAGTTTCTGGGGTCGGTGGAGGCACCTCCTTTGTGAAGTGGGACCACCGTTGCCGTACGCCACTCCTTGGGTACGTATCCTGAGTTGAGGCTAAGATTAAACAGCTGCCCTAACTGCGGGTTTAATTCCTCATTGAGTTCGTGGAGCACACAACTGGGGACACCATCTGGTCCCATGGATGCTGTGTTTCTTGCCTTGGATAGAGCAGTTCTCACCTGAGCATTTGAGATGTTTGAGGGGCTACAATCCTCTGGTATAGGTATCTCTCCCTTTGGGGGGGGGGGGAGAAATCTGCACTGAACCTGTCAGCCAGTATGTTGGCAATGTCTGTAGGTTCAGTGATTATTACATCATTTTGAACTAATTCTGAGCATATCTGGGAGTCTCCTCCCAGGTTTCTAACATAGCTAAAAAAGGCCTTATGATTGTCTTTTGAGTCCTTAGCGAGTTTTCTCTCAAAATTTGCCTTGGATGATTTTATGGGAGATCTCAGTTTTTACTTATAATGAGCAGGGGTGTCTTCCCTTCTATGGAATTTGCTCTATCTTGTAGTAGCTCCTTCCTTCTGTTGTACAGCTTGTTTATGGCTGGGGTCCACCAGACTGGACACTTGCCTTTGGTACAAAGAGTCTTTGTTTTGTTTGGGATTGCCTGATCCATGCAGTCCTGGAGGTGCTGGTAGAAGGCATTTGTAAGTGATTCAGCGGCTTGGGTAATGGTTTCCGCTGGCCTGTGGGGCCTTGAAAGAGACCACACCAGTCTTTAGAAGTGTGAAGTCGGCTTTTGAGAAGTTCTTCACTGTGGTCTTTTTTATCTGGGGTGGGGGCGGGATGTGGACTTCCAGTGAGATTAGTTTATGATCTGATCTCACCAATGATAGGTATACTTCTGGTGTTGAACATTGTGACCCCATGTTTGTGATGATGTGATCTACTATGTTGTCTCCTCTTGTGGGGATGGTGACTAGTTGTTCCATGGCATTTGAGTTTATGAACTCTAGGAACCTTTGGGCTAGAGTGTTGGGGCTTGAGTAGTGATCCCAGTCTATATTTGGATAGTTGAAATCACCCAGTATGATGGTGTTTGGAGATACATTTATCCCCTCCAGTGTTTTCAGGAAAGCTGTGTGAGGTTCCTGAGTTTGCGAGGGTGGCCTGGAACATGTCACAAACTGCAGAGCAGTCTTGCC
Organism: Protopterus annectens; assembly: GCF_019279795.1. Lineage (NCBI taxonomy): Eukaryota > Metazoa > Chordata > Ceratodontiformes > Protopteridae > Protopterus > Protopterus annectens. The sequence goes on along the minus strand of NC_056741.1, from coordinate 985,339,056 downwards.
TACGGTTAATTGCACCTGGATGGTCTCCGATGCATCGTGTGTTGCCACCAACCTTGAGGTGAGGGTGTCCTTGATGAATATGGACACCCACCCTCCTTTGTTGGTGTTGTCCGGATTTTGGGGCCGGAACGCATGATATGAGGTAACACCTGATAATGCTGGGGTGCTGTCAGGAGCCTTGAACCAGGTTTCAGTCACAGCACAGACATCAATGTTCTCCATACTGAGAAGGGCTTCGAGTGCTTGCATCTTGAGGTTGAGACTTCTGGCATTGAGCAGCATTACCCTTAGTTTATTTCCTTTTTTGTGTTCTAGGGTGGTAGGTTTAGAATCTGAACCTTGCCTAAAAAAGGCACAATGGGGGTGGCAAGAGCCTTAGCCACAATCCGGAAGCCCAGGGGTGACAGGTGCAAGCCATCCCTTGTGAATCAGCGTGGCTTGTCCAGCATGTCATAACAGGCAGACAGACATTGGATCCCCTTTGAATGACACCATAGTTTAAGCCAATTATTACAGCTGATCATCTTGTCTCTGTATTGTGGCATCATTCTTGGCGAAGGTAGGATACTGCTCAAGGTCAGGGTCATACCTGCCTGGGCTACATAATCAGAGAGCTCCTCTATGTCTCTTTTCATGTAGTCCAGGGAGGTACATCTCAGGTCGTTCACACCAGCATGGACAATGACTGAGTCATACTTGTACTTGCAGTTGAGTGACCTGAGTGCTTGCATTATGTGGTGGATTCCAGCGCCCGATAGGCAGCTTACTGTGACTTTCCCCTTACTCAATCTGGTGAGCGGGACATCAGTGTGTCTGACTATGGAGTCACCTATGACGAGTGTGTCTGGCATTGTGTTTGGCCTTAAGGGCTGTGAATGTTTGGCACACTGACTCTGTGGTCTATGTGTTGCATGTGCTGTGCCCTGTGGAGGCAGTTGTTTGGGTGTCTGCTTTGGTAGCCTCTGCTGTTATGGTAGATTTCTGATCAGAGCCTCCGAGTATGTCTTTGTGTGTTTATGTGTATGATTTGAAGTTGTGATAGTGCTATGTGAGACTGGGTTTGTGGTGTGTGTGGTTACCTTCTCCTCCTCTCTGGTCTTGCCAGTCCTATGTTGAGAGAGCTCAGCCTCCAGTTTGGCTATATAGTTGCATCTCTTGCATGTATATGTGTTTTGTGGGAGAAGGAGAGGGTTGTCTGTGTACATGGGGCAATTGTAATATTGCCTCAATATTCCCAGGTTCACCAGCTGAGCAGGAGAGGGCACTAGCAACTGATTCCTTGACATGCTAGAAGGAATAGACAAAAAACTGTTGGAATACAGGAAGATATCAAGCCCCCCAAACCACATTATATTGCTTGACTGACAATACCTACACATACACCATAGTTTCATAGTTTCATAGTTTACTACTAGGCTATATGCCCTAGTGCATTTATAAGCCTAGCCATAGTGATGTGGCTATTGCCACCCCTTATAGTGGTAATAAGTGTACAGAATAGATTCCGAATATTGTGCCTCTGACTTAGTAGTGACACATTATGACCCCCTTACGTAATTGAATAACTTGACTGTGCCTCTGTCTAGTAGTGACACAGGGAGGACCCTGGGGTAAACCTACAATCTCACATCCAGTTGTCCAGATTTCTCTTGAAGAGAGTCAGTGAGGGACTCTGTCTAACATGAACTGGGATACTCTGCTGGAGTGTGAGAAGCCTCTGAGTTATGACTCTGTCCCTCCAGCATGTCCTATACATGTATGTGCTGAGGTTCAAATCTTCAGCTCCCATGGTTCTGGTGGATTTGGATTGCTTGCAGTGGAGCATGTCCACCAAATCCTGATTGGACATGGTCTTGTATGTCAGGCATAGGTCACCTGTAAGTATGCGGTATGCCACTGAATAAAGCTGGATTTCCTTTAGTCTGGAAGCATATGACATGTGTTGTAGACCCCTGATCTTCTTGGTAAGGTACTTTTGGGGTCTCTCCAGCTGTTGCAAGTGCTGGGTGAGGTACATACCAAATGGGGCTTTGTATTCAATCATGGGCCTGATAAGGGAGAAGTATAGTGGTACAATGACCTCCTTTGATCTGGATGGAAAACCCTTCATGATAAGGTGGGCAAGATAGAAAGTCTTTATAACCACTTTGGCAACATGGGTGTCAAACGAGATGTCACTATCTACATGTGTCCCCAGGTGTCTGATTTGTTTTTCTGTGCTCAGTGGGTTGCTGTCGATGTATTGATTTGTGGGTACTTTGTTCCTCCCAAAGGGGATGACTACACATCAGTTGCATTCAGTTTCAGGCCATGATTCCAGCACCAGCTATCTGTGTTTGTGATGGCATTCTGTAGGATGTGTATGCCGGCTGATGTATTCACTATGGTGCCTAGGATGCAGTCATCTGCAAACTTTGTCAGCCACAACCCTCCTATGTTTGCTTTCATATCTGAAAAGTAAATGCCAAATAACAGGGGTCCCAGGACAGATCCTTGTGGGACACCACTTGTGACTGGCTTTGAATCTGACAAGGCACCTGCAATGTCGGCTTTATGAGTTCTATTTCTTAGCCATTTTGCAAACTATCCTGTGACATATGATTTTATATTTCAGCTGTTGAGCTTGTCTATGATGCCTGAGTGGGGTATTGTGTCAAAGGCCTCAGCCAAGTGCAGGTAGGCTGTGTGGACCGCGTAGCCCTCATCAATGGCCCTACTGACAGTTTCAAAATAGTCAACTAGGTGCAAAAGGCAGGATCTGCCCTGTACAAAGCTGAACTGGGTGGGATCAAGGGTCTGTAGGTCACCAATGTCTCTGTTTAAGAGCTCCATAATGACTCTTTCCATAGCTTTGCAGACAAGGCTGGTTAAGCTTGTGTGGTGGTAGTTCCCAGGGTCTGTGGAGGCATCTCCTTTGTGGAGTGGGACCACTGTTGCTGTACACCAGTGTTCAGGTACATATCCTGTAGCAAGGCTAAGGTTAAATAGCATTTGTATATATGGGTTTAGCTCCTTCTGGAGTTCACATAGCACGCAACTGGGGATACCATCATGTCCCATTGATGCTGTGTTCTTGTCTTTGCTGAGTGCGGCTCTCACATGGATATCTGAGATGACAGTCAGGTTACATTCAGCTGTGATAACTATCTTCTTTTGGGGGTGAGGGAGGGGGAAAATTGCACTGAACCTGTCTGCCAGAATGTTGCCAATATCTGTCAGGTCACTGAAATATATGTTGTTGTGTACCAACTCAGAGCATATCTGAGGGTTCCCACCCAGGTTTCTGACATAACTGAAGAAGGCAGTGTGGTTATCTTTATTGTCTTTGGTGATTTATGTCACAAAGTTGACCTTGGATGTCTTTATGAGAGAATGTAGCTTTTTACTAGTGCTGATAACAGCTGCCTTCCCTTTAGGAGATGTAGCTCTGTCTTGCATTAGTATCCTTCATCTGTTATACAGTTTGTTTATGGCTGGGGTCCACCAGACAGGCCACTTTCCCTTGGTGGAGAGGGTCTTGTTTTTATTTGTGATTGCATGGTCCATGCTATCTCAGAGATGTCCGTAGAAAGTGTCTGTGAAGGAGTCACCATTGCGTGTTGTGGTTTCCACTGGCCCAGTTGTCTTAACGGATACCATCTCAGTCCGAAGAAGTGTGAAGTCAGCTTTTGAGGTGTTTGTCACTATACTCTTTGTATTATACTAGCACTGACACAAGTGTAGACATTTTCCCAGAATCCATCAAACAAAATGGACATGCAAAATGTAACACTTCCACAAGAGGGTTAAGCATACTGGATGTGATAATCAGAAATATGTGTACTGGATGTCAAGATGAGAAATGTATCCCTCACTGGTAAGACCAGACCATAGAGTAATCACACTGTAGTTACACATCCCGACCCCAGTCCATGGCCAGATTACCACAGTGAAACACATGTATAAAGCATAGCTTGCACCCCTACAAACCAATGTGGAATCCATGAAAAGCCCTGTGCAGGTCCAGAATATGGGACACACTGCAGAACATGTTATACAGGCATACCATGAATACAGCCAAGAGTGCTTGGAGTCTGCAATCACAAACAACAAGACACAATGCCATACACTCAGGCATCTGTCGTGCTGGACTCCAGCAATTACTAAACCATTGAAGAGAATGAGGAAGCTACCACATGATAGATCAAACATGAAAAGTGAAGTAATCAGTGATCAGTAGTATGTCAATAAAATGTGTCCACACATACAATCCACTAAGGCCAGGCAAAACAAGTAGAATCTGTGAATCCAGTGGCAATGTGACACCTGTCCCAAGTACACACACAACAACAACTCACCCCAATAAATACAAATGTATGTGATAGACGCAACCAGGTAGCCAAACCGGAGCCTGAGCACCCCCAAATCAGTACTGTCAAAACTAGTCAGGAGGACAAGGTAACCACATACACCACAAACCCAGTCCCACATAGACCTACAACGACTGTAAACCAAGCACATAAACACAAAAACATTCCCAGAGGCCCTAATTACAAACACACAACACCAACACAAGCTTCCAAAGCAGACACCCAATGAAATAACCTCCAGACATAGCACATGTAACACATAGTACACAAAGCTGGTTTGCCAAACAGTCACAGGACAGAAGGAGAAACAACATGCCTGATACAGTTGTAATAGGTGACTCCATAGTGAGACATGCTGCTGTCCCAGGGATGGCTTGCACCTGTTACCCATGAGCGTCTGGATATTGCCTAAGGCTTTTGCAACCTACAGAGATCCTTCCGTAGGCAAGGCCGAAAAGACCAACCCACCACCATAGAAAACAAAACTGGAAAGAAACAGAAGGGTAATGCTGATCAATGCCAGATGTGTAAACCTCAATATGCATGCTCCTGAG
>NC_056741.1:985265582-985333653 GCF_019279795.1 Protopterus annectens | reverse complement strand
TTTGTACATGTTCACCTTGGATGTATCTGAATGTGCTATGGCTTTGTGATAGTGCACATACTGTGTGCTGTAGTGTTCCTGGGTTATAGTTGTGTAGGGACCAGTTATATTGTTGCTGTGTATTACCAGGGACATTGAAAACAATGATAGTACAGCACCTTTAAACAGTCATGTGCACATCTCAGCAGCAGTAAGCAGTGGTTATTACATTGCAGGATGACTATGGCCCATATACCTATGTATTACATGGCAATACTATGCAAATTAGGTTAACATTACTGACACCCGTTTATCCACAGGTTGTGATACAGATCCCATGTATGTATGTGTATACATTACCAGGTGCAGGACTGGACTATGGTTGAATGCATGAAGGGGTGTCCATGGCCAGGAATGGCGACCTGTACAGCCTGGCAGGTACAGTCTGTGACTGTCCCACAACCTCCAGTATATGGCTGACACATGCTGAAACAGTGTACATGCAGAGACACACATAAAACACAAAGCTAGGGATAACACATAACACACACACACATTGCATCAACATTGGGCCATGCAAAACCTTTTTTCCCTCACACACACAAATGCATACATGTTGATTGGCTGGTTCAGGGACAGGCTCTGAAAAAGAAACTACATACCCTGTGCATATGATGACACCTGTGCCACCTCTTGTAATGTGTAACATTGATGCAGGTTCGGACTAACATGGTGCTGATGCACAGGGTGGCTTCATAGCACTGTAATAATGTTACAATGTTGTTAACACAAAGTGTGATTTCCTTCTAGGTGTATGTAAGCAGGCATGATACATTCCAGCTATGATCATCAATGTAGTATAGTGTACAGCACTGTTAATTCTGAAGATGTATTATCCATCCATGTGCCATTTGACTGACGTGTGTAGTATTGGCAGCATGTGTTACAGAGTGTGCAGTACGTGTGAGATGTGTGTAGTACAGATTTGCATGTATCTATATGTGAACATGGTGAGGGTGCACTGTCTGCATCTACATGTATAGTGGACACAATGGAATGGTGACATGCCCTGTATTTCACACTGTTAACACGTCATAGTTTCCATTGGTGGCCAGTATACATTATACTACACATATTGTTGTACTTGTCTACACATGTGTGATTGCTATGGTTTTACATGGTGCTGTGGGTGATACTGTTACTATCTGTCATAGTTTTGCATTATGGTAGTAGACACAACCTCAACAGGCTGAATTACCAATTTTTATATGATATCTTCACAACTGTCCCACACATGTAGGACACACAGTAGCATGTGGATCCTACATGTACTATACTATACCAGTTCGCACTGGTATTGACCGCCACACATTGCTGGGACCATTACTGTTTGACATGTAGCCATGTTAGTTACAAGCAAAGACAATAGGGATATTCCTGTCCACATCTGGGAATTCATACTGTGGCCTAGAATGCATTCTGCACATGACACAGTTAGTCTACACAAAGGTATCATACAGACAGATACATGTTATCCAACCCATGCTGTACACCTATAAGGCTAAACAGAGTCAGTTATCCACATTTACTACACATACTTTACCAACAGTAACACATAGGTATTACATCCCAATATGTATAATGGGTAACAATGTGTACATATAGATATGTGCTATGTCATTTGTCATTTGATATTTGCATTTACAATGGTATTGTGCAGTACATCACTGTATCACATATGCAATGAGAGTTCTGCATGCATATCCTCCAAGGTGGTTGTACAACTATGATGAATGTCCATTATTGACATACTTTGCTGTGTTTGAACTGTTCTGCAGTATTACACATACATGAACAGTCACTCACACTATGTATATAAACTGTCATGTGTGTGTGTGTGTGTGTGTGTGTGTGTGTGTGTGTGTGTGTGTGTGTGTGTGTGTGTGTGTGTGTGTGTGTGTGTGTGTGTGACACAGATGACCTAGGCTACAGACAGTTCTGATACATGTAGTTGACAAGTGCGGTAATGCTCCACCAGATGTGTCCGGGCACCAGAAGTGTGTCTTGGCAACACATACACATGCTAGAGTAAGGTTTCTGTATGTGCATGTGCCTCATTATGGCATTCCTGTTCATGTGTGTGTGCATTTCTGATGTGTGTCATCAGCCACAGTTGGACTGCACATCCGGCATCCCCCACTAGGTGACCATGAGGGTTGTCCCCATTGCCAAATGTTTTGTACAGCTGCGTCAGATGCCACATATCGGAAGCATTGCAGCTTCCAGGGCATCCAGCACACACATTCATTATTACAGGCTGGCCATCACACACAAACCGCCACTTTATGGAGGGGAAGCCCTTGTGGATGATTTAGGCCCTGCCACACTCACTGGCTGGTGCTTTGATGCATATGTGCGTGCAGTGTATTGCACACAGTACATAGGGTATTCCACTATTGTGTGGAAACGACACATATTGCTGCCCAATACCTTACGGGAATTGGGGATATATACATCATCACTGACATGTGCTGACATGGCATTCATGACCTGGTGCAGTACCCTGGATGCTGATGTTTGTAAAATCCACATCATATCACCAGTTGATCTCTGGAAGGTACCCATTGCTGGTATCCTTAGGGCAACACATACCTTGGTTTCCACTGGGATAGGTTTCCTTCTGTTGGGTCTGTGTGTGAGACATGGCCTGCACAAATCCACAATCTTCTGCAGGTGGTCTCTGTCCACCCTATAGAGCTCTACCATCTCCATCTCATGTAGCCCCTGGTAGTTTACCCTGTGCCTGCACACTCCTCTGCGTCTACTCACTGTGTGATGCTGAGCGGCATTCACATTGGCACAACCCTTCACATGTTGCATATGTTGACGTATAATAGCAATGGCAGCCCCTAACATTATCTTGTCTCAATTAATCTTTTACAGTTTGCACTTCTCTTACTATACTACAGTGTTGCAGTGTGTCTGAGAATAACATGGTGGACTACTGTTTGTAGAGTTGTACGTGCTGTGCTGTGCTGGGCTACTGTACTGGCTGTGTAATATACTCAGTCTGATTGTTTCCACCTGCTATCTGTGGTAGTTCTCCTTGGTTAACTTACTGCTATTTGTTTACCTTCCTTTTCACTGTTTGTGTCCACAGTGAGCGGCGCCGCGCATAGGAGCACAGTGAAGTGCATATCCGCTTCCACGTGCGCACACAGGCATATACATGCATACAAACACTTACACTGGCTTACACAACATTACACAGGCTTCAACAATCTTACAGTAGCTTACTCATTCTTCAAGTCGCGCACACAGGCTGACACACATGCACACATGCTTATTCGGGCTTACAGGCTTGCACGGGCGCAAACACACTTCACCAGGTTTGCAAGGAACTTCAGTGATATCCATGGTGTACACCATCAGTTTACTGACTTTACCTAGGATAAATCATAACACGCCTCTTCCACTGATGACTCACTGACAGCAGACATGTGACACACTGCTCCAATAAGATTACAGTGTTTTATACATACACACTCATGATGTCATCTATCTTCTATGCTGATAGTCCCCTTCACCTACTCTTACACTGTAGGGGCTTGGCCCATATGGCATGACAACTTGTGCTTCACTATCCTCAGCCTTAATTGCATAGGATGGCCTACTAATGCTTGGTTACATCTCTGAGTGTGCGCTTCCACACATAGCAACCACTACTCAGTAGCCATGTTGTCTTCAGCTTGCCATTCCTGCATGGCAATAACTTTTAACTGACATTACAATTTGTATGTATATTTTACATATTTGTCTTGTTTTGTATGCACAGCGTACTGAGATCGGGGAGGACAACTAGAGTTTTATTAATTTCCAATGGGAATACATGCCACTGGCGTTATATATGGCCATTGGCATGCTTCTTCAACTAAGCCATCCTTTATTTACAGATGACATTGCTCCGTTTAGCTACTTGCAGAACATTACTCGGTTAACATCCGTGTACATTTCTGCACATACCTCTACTCTTGCACGGACAGCTTACTGTTTCATGTATCGCATATTTTACATCATTTGCATAGCTTTCACCTACAAATGGGGTAATTTGCATATCCTAACATTGTCCGTGCAACGTTCGTTTGAGGGGCTGTGTTACATGGCCCTACAGAATATTGCTGAATAGCTCGGCGGACATCTTGCCTTGCTCTACTCTTACTCTACTCGTACGCCGACCAAAGCTTCCTGAATCCTGGCCTAAGCTTTGATGTGTGCTAATATGTCTATTTGTGGAGTAGGCATGGCTATAGGTATGTTTTGACCTGCTACATCTGTCATTTATACAGAGCACCTCCCACTTTCATCATTTGCAGAGGTGACAGCCCTATCAGGACTATATGTACAGCTGTGACATTTGAAAAGTCCACACATACCTGCGGTCAGTACTAAACTGACTACTTCAGCACTTTTCATACCTTCAGATTTGTCTTGTAGTGGTATAGTCGATGATAGTTTCCTATAACATGTATCTGTTTCTGTTACAAGATATGTCATTTTATTACACCACTGCACACAATATATGGAGAAATCACAGGCCAGATGCCATTACATTCCTTTTGTAGGACACACCCGCCCAGAGTGTTGTGTTCCTCACAAAAGCCAACAGCTGCTGATCAAAACATATTCTGCTATCATCTACCTTATGTGTTTGCCGGTATTTGCGCTTTCCGTCAGTGACAGAACTCACATGCGTGTGTGGGAGACTGAACACTGTCTCGGGGACACTGTATAGCACCCTGAGGGACACATTTATGTTGTTTCTATTAACCTTCCACATTGACTATCACAGGGCATTAGTATTCATCCAGATTTGTCGAGGTACATGCGTTTGACCTATACATGTTTTGTCATTTGTCATCACGTCTTTCTTCACACCTGTCCACCTAATCGCACTAGTTCTGTACATTTATTTAGGTCAGGGTTACCTTCATACCTCTCAACTGTACACATTTTGGGTAAATGTCCCTAACTTATATGACTGATTTTGTTCCTTTTTTTATAATATTGTGCAATGCCTTTCTGGTAATTTAGTGGGAAGTCATTTGGGACTGTGGGGTTAGACAATAATGACAGACATTTGTTATTTACAATTAATAACCCTCAAAACATTCATACTATTGACTGATCCATTATTCTATCCACGTTCTGACTTTGTAAGAGGAATATTTGAGATATTCCCTATTTGTACTTATTTTACAATGCCTTTGTCCAGATGTCTTATTCTGATTGAGAGGTTTGGTTACCATCTTATTTGCATGTACGTCCATGATAATCACACACGACACTAATATAACTCCTATGTCTTCCCCCAATAGTTTACACGATATCCGGTAGATGGGTTCTTCATTTTAGGAAGTTAGAGGCGTCTGCTATACCCACATAGGTATATTAATCACTCCCATGAGGCGGACCTCATAAATCTGTGCCAACCAACACCTAGGCACCTAGGCCCATTATTGCATACCCATGATTCCCAGACATGACACCCCTCCACAGTAGTCATAACACATATTTAATGTGAGCGATAATAAATTATGACGACACTTCTAATCACTATCCACTCTCCGCATGTCGGTACATATGTCTTACATTCTGTCAACCCATGTGTTATTACACTTGCACAAGCTACTGTAGCATGTACAGCTATATTGTAGTTGTGGATGACACTTCTTTGCAGCAATCATTACAGGGCTGGGCATTTATAGATTTACTATTTTTGGAGTCCTGCAAAGGACACCTATATCCATGTTTAAAGAGTAGAACTTACAGATCTGGCACACTGATACTTTCCGGGCAGTAGTTTTGGGAGCAGCAGTGTATTTACCTTAATTGCATGTCTGTTATGTGTATCCATACTAGCTATGGTGTAACCTATTTATGTACATGTGTTATATCTACGAGGACATTTGTTTATATGTTTGTTAGGTATATATCAATTGATGTTGTATGTGTTTGAGTGTATGTATATATATATATATATATATATATATATATATATATATATATATATATATATCTACATGTATATATATATATATATATATATATATATATATATATATATATATATATATATATATATATATATCTGTACATTCTTTATTTCATATATTTATTTAGTTTAAGTCTGTGGATATATATATCTATACACAAATGTATATATCCATATATAGACATTACGTGTAGAAACTAGCATTCATTTACTATGCTGTGAGCGGATTACACACGCACAGGCGCACTTGCATTTCCTTATTGTTGGTTATGGCAGGCGCACATGCATATCCTTATTGTGGGTTACATATGTTTACTAAGTCTTTGTGCTTATGTGGGCTTTATTACTTGTGACAGTACCAGTAAAATATCTCTAATCCGGTTAACGGACATATCACGAAAACACACGTTCACCTTTACATATTTAAATGTCTGTACAGCACAGACGCATTCATTACACTTTAACATTATATGTGCTGTAGTCATAGTTGAACCGGGACTGCATTCACGTTGGCCGGATGCTGTAACCACTATACGTTTGGTGTTCTGACTCATTTATATGCATACCCATAGTACATAGCTACATTAACATATGCCTCACCGCTTCACTTACGACACAGGCATCCATTCTCCTGCTGGGAAAAATGCGGTACTACATGTTACACATTCCCTATTCCCCTACTGCTCTGGACCCAGACTGCATATTTCATCACTGCAGGGATATTCAGAACCCCAAGGCTTATAGTCCTGACACATACAAGTCTTTAATTGTCAGGGTGTTCATGTGGTGATCTGGGTTTAGGCTTGTCTGCCTGGTGAATGGAACCGCCCTGAACATGTTCAAATGTCAGACAAAGCACATGGACAGGGTTTGTCCATTTTAAACATTTTATCTGTGTTTACAGACACAGGTGTTTGGGCACCTGTCAGCAGCTTATGATGTTGGCAATACATAATATGGGTGGGGGTGGTTACAATACATAATCCACGGTGAGTGGTGTTCCCATTCACATTTGACTATTTTCTGCATTCATTCTTACGAGGGTTATTATTTTGCACATGACTTAACTATGAATTAACTACAGGTATGCAGTAGTACAGTCAACATATATGATGGTTTGTTACAGTATAAATGTATGGACCTCTGTAATACTGGAGACTACCCCACATCCTTCACAACATTTCATGCTTATGTACATATTATTATTCAGTGAACTTTCGAAGTTTGTGAGAGCAGTAATTACATCTGTCCCTATTTGTCCACCCATCCTTTTAGGCTTTGTCCAGGTTTTGTTGCTGTAATAGGTTTCAAGGTGGTGTCGGTATGTGATTGAGTTGAATATATACTGTCGATAATTCAGTGGGGTGTAGGGTTACCACTTGTTCCTCTTTGCGAGGGGAGGTCTCACTTTGGACAGTTGTGTCCTGTGATGACACCTAAGACATGGCAAATGTCCTGTGATTTTAAGACAATAATATATTTCTTATTTTCTTTACTAGTTGCATGATACAGGTATTTTGTATCTGGTATACATAACTATTATTTGGGATAGCATAAGCTATTCAAATGCTATGGAATAAGCTTTTATCTTGGCATACATGTAATTCTGTCCTTTGCACTGGCTGGGGGTATGTTTTATCCTGCAAATTCTCACATTTCTACAAGGGATGTCCCACCTTGGCCATCTGAACAGGTGGCAACCCTAGTGGGGTGACCTGCATGGTGGACAGCTGTTCCATCCTGCGTAGTATGTTTTGCATTTCTGTGTAGAAACTGAACAGTACCATGACTACACGATGCATGTTTTGTCCAGATGTGTACAGTAATGGACACCGTGGTCTGTAAACAACTGTGAGGTTTCAACAGGTTACTTATCCCACGAGGCATGTACACACATTTTTCCGGAACATTAACGCGCAGGCATTTGGATTTATGTACCTGTGATGGAATGTTTACAGACATGGTATACATATTTGCTATCCTGACACTGCCTAGGACGATACTTCCTACTACATATGGGGAATACTCGCTATGTGTAGGTGTATGGATGTGCAAGGCTGGTAGCTGAATTTGGTGGACATTCGGACATGGGTGCGGGTTATGTGCTATACAGGGTTTGTTGCGTATTGCATTTGCATGCATGGGTTCTGCTTTTGGATATCCCGGTTCCACATATGGCATCCTATGTGTATGTGACGGTTAGGTTCCTGTTCATGTGTATAGCACATTTTAATATACGAATGTTTGTGTGTGTTTGGTATACAATTTGGACTGTCCGGTTTCTTTACGGTTGTTATATAGCCACAACTGCCCAGCTGTGTACTATCACTACCACTGTGAGACTGCTGGTGACCATGCCTATGGGGCTGGATGTGTGTATTGGTGGCGCGCTGACATGATGCGCTTCACTTCCACTGGGTATAACTTCTGACAGTGCAGTACATTATGGACACACGATTTTAAATATCATTTGTTCCATGAACGGAAACATATATTATGTTGCGTGCATTTCTGTTTGGTTCTCCATTTTGTGTGGCTGGGAACTGTCTTGCATGCTTTGCATACGTTTCATTATCCATGGACACTGATAGGTGCAATTACTATTGCAGGCAGGCTATAATATTCAGCAGTTTAGGTTGCTCATTGCCAGCCGACATTGACACGCCTCCGGGTGCAGCTTAGTAATGCCCCATGCACTCGCGCACGTGTCCTATGTACGTGGATGTGGTAGCGGCGCACCTTCATTAATATGCATATGGTGCTACTACACCATTTATATGCTGCACGGCCGGCGCAGGCCTTACACCGGCCTTGCGCCGAGCTTCATGAATCTGGGGGAATGTCTCAGAACAACAAATTCCTTGATAAATTGGATGATTTGGAAAATAGGTCAAGAAGACAATATTCAAATATATGGCATTCCTGGAAAACATGAAAGTGAGAATATGATTCATTGTTTAAATACTTGGGTACCAAAAGCTTTGCATTAACTTGAAGCACTCTCTTTTGAAACTGAAAGACCACATAGAGCTCTTTCTAATATTAACTTTGATATGTTTTTTTCCTCTCCCAGATCTATAATTGTAAAATTTATTTCTAGTCAAGATAACCCCCCGGATTCTCTATTACTTGCACGGCATGCTAGATCAGTGCAGGAGCCCTAGCAGGCAATTTTGTCTGCCGTGTAATCCTGGAACAGCCTGCAGGGGCGTGCATGAGCGCTCCTGCACTAGTCCTCCACAGACTAAGCCCCTGTATGCAAATCACCCCATTTGAAGGAGAAATCCATGCAAATGAGGTGAATTTGCAATCCAGGAAGCTTGCAACCAGCTATACAGGACTAGTGCAATCAGCAGAAATGTACCCCGTTAGGAACCAAGTACATTTCTGCAAAATCCAAAACGGAGCTGTGATAGCTCCAAATAAAGGCTGCATATCATCTAGGAAGCATGCCAATGGCCAAGTATAAGGCCATTGGCATTGCAAAAAGCCAAAAAAATTAAAAAAAATCTACTTTTATTTTTTTTTTAGCTGATCTCGGCTGTTTAAGCATAGGGCAGCAGCGCACAAATGGAATTGGGGGGGAATAACAAAATAAACCTAAATTAAGCATTCTAACTAAAATCTCTATTCTGCCATGCAAGTCAATGGCAGGCAGAAGACAACATGGCCAGGGAGTAGTGGCTGCTAAGGGGGGCAGCTCAATGTGAGACATGTAGCTATGCATTAGCAGGCAATCCTACGCAAATGAGGGGAATGATAGTGAATCCCAGTTTTCCCCAGCATGCTAGTCAGGTCCCAACAGTATAAGATTAGGAATAGCTTGGTGCAAGCCTAAGAGTTAGGTGACATCATGGGGGGGGTGTGTCAGGCATACTGTAAGTGGATTGGAGCCCTGTGGCTTGGGTTTGCTCCTAGCTTAGCACAGCTAAGCTAGGGAGTATGTCTGAATCTGCCTAGCACTCTTTACATTGCTTAAGCAGGTGTGTGAGCCGCACACTGGGTTTTAAAGGAAGAAAAAAGTTAAACCAGGAAATAGCAGCACTGTGCAGACTTGAGCACTGTGTTTGCATGACGCACCCCCGGGCTTAAACAGGAAGGCAGTGGGAAGGGAAAACAGCAGTATGAAGGTAATCAAGGAGAACTAGCATAGCTGGCATGTGAAATGTACCAGAATCAGCCAATTACACAGGCAGCAGACCAGCTCAGCCCAGAACACTACTTATAAACTATGCAAACACCTTCCCCTCTGTTTTTTCCCACACTCTACACCACCGGTGTAAACAAGCGGGGAACTTTTAACACACACAACAGCAAAATGATAGGAGCTGCAATAGTTATCATACAACAACTTGTGGAAGAGGCTGAGGGTGGGGAGGATGTGAATGCTGTCAAACAACCCACAGTGAGGAGACGGAGAAGAGTGTACAGACCCAGGCTACCAGGGGCTACATGAGCTGGAGATAGTGGAGCACTATAGGGTGGACAGGGACCTCCTATAGCAAATTGTTGATTTGTGCTGGCCACGCCTCATACACAGAACTAACAGAGGGGAACCCATCTCAGTGGATACCAAGGTATGTGTAGGCCTAAGAATACTAGCTACAGGTGCCTTCCAAAGGCCAACTGGGGATATGATGGCAATCTCACAGTAATCAGCATCCAGGGTACTCCACCAGTTCCTGGATGACATGTCAGCACATGTCGGTGAGCACATATATTTCCCCGACACCCATGAGGTGCTGGCCAGCAATATGCAACTGTTCCACCAAATAGCAGAATACCCTGAGGTAGTGGGTGCTATAGACTGCACACACATATGCATCAAAGCACAACCCAGTGAGTGGGGTAGGGTCTACATCAACCGCAAGGGCTTCTCTTCCATCAACTGCGATATAATATTGAATGTATGTGCTGGCTGCCCTGTAAGCTATCACAATTCCCACATCTGGCATCTGACGCAGTTTTACCAGAGATTTGCCAATGGGGACATCCCTGACGGTCACCTAGTAGGGGATGCTGGATACACACTGGAGCCGTTGCTGATGACACCTATCAGAAATGCACACACACTCAAACAAGAACTCCATAATGAGGTACACGCACAGACCTGAATTATAGTAGAGCGTGTGTTTGGGATGCTCAAGTCATGGTTCCAGTGCCTGGAGACATCTGGTGGAGCCTTGCAGTTCTCACCAGCTACATGTACACAAATTGTCCTCATATGCGCCATGCTACACAATATGATCCTGCAGAAACAGCTGCAGCAGGAACAGCACGGGGCAGGGCAGGTGTGCCCCTCCCAATCCTGTGTGGAAATGTAGAAATAGTCAGGTGTGCCCCCCATCCTATGTAGAAATGTAGTAACAGTCAATGCCAAATGATCAATGGATACCCTGCAGAAACAATATGCTATCTGTAGGTGTACAGCACAAAGGTCAGCACTGCAGTACAAGCTACATGGACTCATTCCACACAGTCAATACAGATGGGCATACTGGGCATGCTCACACACTTAGAGAAATGAAGGCAATGTCAATCAACAACATACTGAAAGGTCATACTGGGCATGTGCACACACTTAAACACATGAGGGGCATGTCTGCAAACACCAGTGGACCAGACATATCTGTCAGTCGCAGATGTTAATGCAGACACTCCTCAGTATGCACCACACATATTTTGCAGTGGATAGGAATACAGACATATATCTAAGGACAACATACTATAATAAGCCAAAGGTAGAATTATATAGATGTGGGGAAGAGGGTGACTGTGACACAGAGTCATCCAGGCCTGTCCCACCCACTCACTGTAGATACTAGCCACTGGTATCCATCAGCAGTGCAGACTATGCATTGCATGCTAGCAGTGCAACATGACTGTACAAGGAAGTAGTCATCTAGCAGTTGTATACATGTACCTGTGATATATGACCCTGTGTGTGCCCGTATGTGGTGTGTCAACCCCTAGATGAATGGGCTATGGGCCATGGCCACACACTGCCTCCCCATAGCCCTACTATGACAAGTCTGCTGAGGTCATCCACCTAGAAATACACCTTTGGGAGTGTTGAAGCCCAGTAATCCCCATAGCACATCCTATAACTGAGTACAGCTGTAGTGTGATAAATTAGGTAGGAGTTCTAATCCCAGGTTTGGCAAGTGTGTGTGTCTGACACTGTCTGTGTAGAGAACTATGCTTTTTATGGTAGTTACACTCCCCATAATTCAAATGTTGTACTTTGGCAAGGCTGTTGATGTCATCCACCTACAAATACAACACTGGGAAGGTTGTAGCCCAGTAATTTTCGTAGTGCATCCTATAACTGCATACTGCTGTAGTGTGATAAATTAGTTAGGTCATAGTTCTAATGCCAGACTTGGCAAGTGTGTGTGTGTGTGTGTGTGTGTGTGTGTGTGTGTGTGTGTGTGTGTGTGTGTGTGTGTGTGTGTGTGTGTGTGTGTGTGTGTGTCTGTCTGACTCTGTCTGTTTAGAGAGCAATGCATTTTAGGGTAGTCACACTCCCTACAATTCAAATACTGTACTTTGGCAAGGCTGCTGATGTCATCCACCTACAAATACAACTCTGGGAAGGTTGTAGCTCAGTAATTTCCATAGCGCATCCTATAACTGTGTACTGCTGTAGTGTGATAAATTAGTTAGGTATGAGTTCTAATCCCAGACTTGGCAAGTGTGTGTGTGTGTGTGTGTGTGTGTGTGTGTGTGTGTGTGTGTGTGTGTGTGTGTGTGTACAGAACAATGCATTTTAGGCTACTCATTCTCACTACAATTCAAATGCCCTAGTTTGGCAATCCTGCTGATGTCATTCACTGTGAAATATACCTTTGGAGAAGGGGCACTTCAGTAATCTCCATGGTGTGTCCTATAATAACATAATTCTGTAGTGTGATATAGACCTCTGGTAAGGGTTCTATCCCCACACATGACAGTTGTGGATGTTTTGTGTGCGTGTCTATGTTTGTGTAGGGAGCAATGCATTTTAGGCTAGTCACACTCCCTACAATTCAAATGCCCTACTTTGGCAATCCTGCTGATGTCATTCACTATGAAATACAACTTTGGAGAAAGGGCACTCCAGTAATCTCCGTGGTGCATCCTATAACAGCATCATGCTGTAGTGTGATATAGACTCCTGGTAGGAGTTCTATCCCCACCCATGCCAGTTGTGGATGTTTTATGTGTGTGTCTATGTTTGTGTAGGGAGCAATGCATTTTAGGCTAGTCACACTCCCTACAATTCAAATGCCCTAATTTGGCAATCCTGCTGATGTCATTCACTGTAAAATATACCTTTGGGAAAAAAGACCTCCAGTAATCTCTGTGGCGTATCCTATAATGGCATAGTGCTATAGTGTAATATACTAGTTAAGTAGTAGTTCAAATCCCAGACACGACAAATGTGTGTGTGTGTGTGTGTGTGTGTGTGTGTGTGTGTGTGTGTGTGTGTGTGTGTGTGTGTGTATCATTTATATCCTGTGTGGTGGTAGTTGTGAGTGTAACAACTGAACTCAATATGGAGTGGATTTTGCTAACTTCTTATATGGTGGCCAGGTATATATCACAATGTCCACCATACAGGGATAACAGATGTGAAATAGCTAAGAGGCTGGTGAGCAAATCCATACTCCTAAATGTGACATCAATGCCAGCTGAACAATGTTACCAACCCTTGTATTACCCAGGGTACATTCTCAACCCATGTCTCATACACACACTTGCCTAGGCAACAGCCGTTATATTGGTAGTACCCTGCATATTTCCCACTGATAGTAACCATGGTGTGATTGCAGTGGGCTACAGAGGACATGGCACCCTGTCCATCAGTCCAATAGGCATATACATACTGACAGTGCATCTCCCCCATGTTCCCCTCTGGACATCTGCAACACCTGTTTTGCCATCAAATGCGACCCACAAAAGATATAACATGCCTGAAACACAAGCCCTGTATGGACAGATGTCACTGACATCAGGGAATACTGGTATCATGCTAACAATATAGGTGCAGGGCCAACCTGCTATCCATGAACAGTTCCAGCCACATGAGGCCATGACTGGCACATCTGATGATAATGAGCTGTGTACACAACATGGGCCAGACACCCCAGGTACAGTATCACATGTCACTCTACATGCATGTGGGAGGTGTGCACATTCCAGATACTGTCCATATCATGGATGAAGGAAGACATACATAGCAAGCAATGCACAGCGTTGGCCACATGCAATAGTCACCCAGGTGACTGGATGGTGAATACTATACCCACCTGTGTGGGCATCTCCAGACACTACACCCCTGAGCCACAATGCAGACCATTGTCGTGTGGCCTGATGCCAAGGTATACCCATCATATAGCCTTGTATAGCCGTATGGCACCATCAACTACAACACACCCATGAAGCAGTGCACACATGCATGTCAGTACTGACACCCGTATCTGTGTTTGTGGTGTATGATGTGTATGACCACATTCACACTCACTACAACCTCCATTGGCATACTGAAGCAAGCTGTCTGATGTCAGGCACCTCCATATACCCTTTGCACATATAACCTCCGTATGACCCTTGTGGTGCATGTGATACCTGCACTGTACTGTGTTTTGGTAATTCTACTAGTGCTGAGTTGTATTCCTGGCTCTGCCAAGTGTGGCAATGTGTGTGCATCTCTGTGAGAGAGTGGGTGTGTTGACGCTGACACCTGTTCATGCAGGCAGGCATGTGTACAACACCTACCACATAGATACCATATCCCTGTTGCAGATGTCACTCACCATCACATATATGTTCTGGGGGCTCCCCAACAGGTAACCCATGTGATGCATCCAATAACTGCATGGATATGTGACAGCACTACATAGTCATCGGAGGTTTGATTCCCTGTACTGGTAGGTGTCTGACACAAACATGCATTAGTTTTAATCTCCCACCCCTCCATAGCTTTTCTGAGCCTGTGTATGCCTCTCTTAGTCCCTCTCTGGTGGATGTGGAGACTTACACCTGCTTTGTTTGGGCAGCAGCATGTATATTTTAAGTGATGCTCAGGATCAGCTGATAGTCTCTGCATGAATTGCAGCCCTCCTCTAGCTGATTGCATGTGGAACAGCTGTGGTAACATTCCCATAGCCACTTGCATAGAAACACACACCAATATCTAGGAACTTTATGTTGGTCTTGGGCCTTTCATTCACCGTGAGCAGGAGCTCGACCTGTTGTTTGGCAAACAGCATCTCAGATGGATTGGGATTTACCTCTAACAACATACACTGTGGAAACAGGCCAACACACAGGAGGGGGATGTGCCTGACCTGACTACAGACTGTAAGTGCTGCTATTCTGCATTTGGAGTAATGTTGGTTTAACAGGGTGTATGTGGATATGGTTGTCCTGCATGTTTTAATAACTGCCGTGTCAGTGCGATGTTTATGAGGAAGCCCCATATGTAGGGCATCTGCAGACTGGGCAGTGTGTGGTGCCTTTTGTTTCATGTGTTACCCACAGAGCACCTATCTGTGAACTGCAGAAGATAGTGTGAGGATTGCAGTCTGTTGATGGTGACAGTCGTGAGAGTTACTGACTTCATATCCCTCATAGGACATATGGTGCAACAAACCCTGTTACAACAGTACATGTATGAGGTTATCACAGCAACATGTCAATATTGGCCCTGTGTATGTGCCTCCAGCCACAACCCTGACAACCTTTGTACATATGTCATGAAGTAAGGGGTGCAGATGTATTGTACACCATAATTAGTGACATCATATCTGATAACAAGCCAGTGAGATATCAGACTGCTACACATGTAATATATAGTAGGGGTTATATTTGATGAGATAACCTGGACATTCAGTGGTTGTGTGTACAGTACTGAGGTTTGTGTACTTATGGTGATTGTCGGCAGTGTGTGTATTGTTAATATGTACCTTGGCCTGTGTACAGACTGTGGAAGATGTCATTGTTCTTGGCCCTGTTCTATCTGATGTTACATGCTGCTCCACTTACATATTTGTAGGGCCATACAAGCATATGTCCCATACCACAGACAGGCAGCGGACCACACTGTGTAGTGGCCCAGTATATGTAGGGTTAGTGTGTGGGTGGCACATATGAGGTTGGTGTTGAACAGATAGTCCATATACTGTAATAATATGCTAGCATGCCATATGTAGCTGTGGCTGCATTCACATTGGTTGTGGTGATGCACTTATACACAGGTGTATGTTACTCTGTGCTGTGGCATGCCTGTAGAGCCTGGTATCTATGTGCAGGTACATGTGCATTCTCCCATAGGAAATATAGGCCAGTGTTGAGTCGGTCTGCCTGTAGCCTGCACAGTGCTTTGTTACATGCCTAGCAGCTTAGTGTACTTACCCAGTGAGATGTAATGTCCAGTTACTTGTCAGATGGTCTGCTGCTGGGCCACTATAACAGTCATGTATGTTAGACAGAGCAGTGAGATGATATACGTATATATACTTATCCAGATATCTACATAGACATACAGATATACATATCGACATACACAGATGGATATGTATATGTACATAGATATACAAATAAACACCCAGATATATACATATACAGAGCAATATATGTCTACACATATACAGATAGAGATACATATGCACATATAAGTATGGATAACTACATATATTTTGACAGTAGTAGGTATATCAGAATTGATATGTATGCACATATAGTTATTGATATCTATATACCAAAAAACTAGGCATATCTGTATACATAGGATGTGCATACATATATAGCTATATATACATATATCTATATATACATATATGTATATCTATGTATACATATATCTATATATATAGATATATATATATCTATATATATATATATATATATATATATATATGTGTGTGTGTATATGGAAGCACTACAGAATCCTGAAAGCCCAAAGACCTGAAGACCATCAGGGATGAGCTGCCTTAAGGTATATGGATGTACATTACTATACAATCCCCCTTGGTTAAATGCAGGCTACTGCCACCTGCCATACAGACTGTTCAGTTTTTCAGTGTGCTTGTGATGGTGTCAGTTGTGCCTTGTTATGTAACAGTTACATCCCAGTGTATCAGCTGAGGTCTTTACCCCCTAGGGATTGTCTACAGAGTGTACATAGAGGCTTTTGAACTATACACCGGCATTACTTACCGTTAATTGTTTTGTATCTTGTGGCCCAGTCTGTCTTTACTATTGTACTACTTGATGGCCTTGGCCTGGACAGCAACATTTGTTAACTTTTCCAGACTACTGTATTAGTATAACTGTTTCACAGTTGCATTATTCAGTTTATATGGATGCCCATGTCTAAACAGCAATATGACATGGCATGTACAACTGTAATAGTACACAAATAAAGCTTTCCCATTTATGCACATCTGTGTGTGGTGTTATATCCTTTGATATCTCTGTGAGTATATGTTGCAGGCATTAAATGTCATTTGTATGGGTGGCTCATACAGTCTGCAGTTGGTAAGGTGGTAACTGTAGGAGTAGTGGCCATTCCATATTGTGTGCACGTACTACATATGCAACTTATCGTACATATCGCTGCATATGTGTAGTTACATATATATATATATATATATATATATATATATATATATATATATATATCTGTATCTGCATATATGTGTCTGTGTATATGTATCCTATGGATGCCCATGTCATGTCTGGTCCTGGTTATGGGATCTGCAACACTTGGTAGTGTATTGCATGGAGGGCGTGTTTGGCTGTGGGGGTATACCTATTCGTACAAGACATATATTGTTTGGGGCCTCTCAACCCCATTAACATTGCATGTGGACATATATGTTTTTGTTATTTCCCCATTGTTATCTACAGATGTATGTTCGTATATATATATATATATATATATATATATATATATATATATATATATATATATATATATAGATAGATATATATATATATATATGTGTGTGTGTGTGTGTGTAGATATATATATATATATATATATATATATATATCTGTTTACATATGTATAACCTGCCGTATAGATTTAGACATATAAGTGTAGACATACATATCTATAGATGTAAGCATTTGCATGTATATATGTTCATATATATGTATATATTTATATATATATATATATATATATATATATATATATATATATATATATATATATACACATATATAGATATGTTGTATCTGTTTAGATATTAATATATTTACACACACATACATCTAAATGTTGGGAATACATTCTCTGTACTGTTGAATGACTGAGCTGGATGATATGTTTCTAAACACATCAGGGCTATGTATATTTGACATGGCTTAGTGGTAAATCACTTTGGCTATGGTATGCAGGGTCCTGGATTTGAGCCTTGCAGAGGCTGTTTATTTTGTTGCTGGGCAGAACACATGCCGTTGGATACACAGTGATTAAGGCACTTTAAAGCAGTTGTAAGTGGGTTTGCGTGGAGGTAAGCACTGCTAACTTCCAGTTACAGTTTATTATACTCAACTTCTAATTTTCTTAACCAGTGTAGGCATTGCTTACCCTCACGCAAACAGGCTTAAATCCGCTTACTGCTGCTTTAATGTGCTTACTCCCACTTACCCCTGTGCTAATTTCTTTAAAAGAAAAGAAAGAGGGGTTGATAGGAAAGTAGTGAAAAAAGGGCCACAAAGAGGAAAAGTCAGTAGGGGAAAACAGCCAGGGATGTGCAGGAAGGGTCTAAGGAAGGTCCAAAGCTGCCCCATTTCTTCTACAGCAACAGCTGTGCATATACACTGAATATGGAGGTAGATTTGGACACTCAAACCCCTGGGAGAGGAGTGAGGACAATAATAATAAGTTGTGATGCAAATTAGACCAGATTACATGTGTCCAGTGGGCATGTGTACGAAATGGACAGCTATGTATGGGGTGACATTTTTTTGTGGGAACAGATTGCCCTTTTTCTCAGTTGAGAGTGCGATGTTGGGGAGAGGTAGTAGGTTTATTTGGGGAGGTAGGTTGGGTAGGTTAACAGACAAGACAAACAGGATGCATACAGGGGCGGTATATGACACATGTGGGGGGTAAACACCTTGATGGGGGAGGGATGTTGGGATAACAGAAGCCCACAAGCTCCCTAGTTTTAACAGTGGGGCTGAGGTCCCCACCCATGGGCAGTCACCACTGCACCTTCACAGCCCTGAAAGTGGCTGTGCTGGGGGCTGAGTCACAGAGCCAGGCTGACGCTCTAATCATGACACGTGGCCCTTGAGCTGGCATAGCAGATCACCAAACTGCTCACTGATTGCTCTACGCACCACAACCCCAACCTGGCGATGGGTGATAGGTGCCTGTCCGCACCCACTCACAGGGGGGGTGAGCCCCATTCCCTGAGGTGGTTCCACCTGAAGGTGTTGCA
Source organism: Protopterus annectens (assembly GCF_019279795.1). Classification (NCBI taxonomy): domain Eukaryota; kingdom Metazoa; phylum Chordata; order Ceratodontiformes; family Protopteridae; genus Protopterus; species Protopterus annectens. The sequence continues at coordinate 985,314,180 of NC_056741.1, read as the reverse complement.
GGACCAACAGACAGGGAGGTCCCAAGTTGGACCCCAAACATGCTGGTGCCCGGTGCCACGGCTAGCTGAGGTGGGATAGGTGGGTCCGCTGGGACCAGCCTTCCTTAGCATGCTATAGTGTTTAGATTTCATCATCATTTGTGGGTTAGTAATAGTCAACACATTCCAGGGTTAGATATAACAGCATGCATAGATATTCCCATTAACCCAGACACCAGATATGGAACAGTTGCATAGCAAACAGAACACATGCATATATGGGACCACAGTGGTAATAAGAACAGCATGCAGGTACATTGATGGCACCATGCCACCAATGTTGGAATAATTCAATATAGCACATGCATGGGAACTATCAAAATATTTATCAAACAATTGGACATTATCAGAACATAGGTGTCATTACATACCGGTTAGGGTGGGTATGTTGATTATTGTTGGAGATATGGTGGGGGGAGATGTCAATTAGCAACTAGTATTTTCCTGTAGTCCACATTACTTTCCAAGTCAGTGCTGTTATCTGTACCTTACAAGTCTTGCTACATTACCCTCTAGCCTTAGTTTGGACAGTGATAAGGCTGTCGTCATAATTACACATGAACTGGTTTTACCTGCAGTATACACCTCTTACCTGGTATACCTGTGGAGGGAATGTTTGTTAACACTAACTAACTCTTTGCACACATACTTACGTATTCTGGGTTGTTTTGCACATAGCTATCCAGCTCTTTCTGCACAGACTCTGGCCATGTGTTGCCCACATGCTGGTGTGCTGGGACATATCTAGAATATTTCCCTCATCCACCTTTAGTGACCTGACACACACATATACATGCTTTCCTTCACAGTTATATTATGTAGCACAGTGTGGGTGACAGTGACCAGTGATATGTTATTATTCAGAGAAACTGCAACACTCACTATTCCCTACAATACCAGAGTGAACAGTACAAGTACAGGTTATAACAGTCTGTATTTATCAGCACAGTGTCCATATCCAACGTACCTGTGGGAGCAATGTTTGTTAGCACTACCTGACTGTTGCCACACAAAGTTCCAGATTACACATTAGTATTATGCACATACCTCTCACTCTGTTACTGTACATACTTTGTTCACAGCTTGACAACATGGGAGTGTAGATAAGACATACCTGAAATATCACTCTCCTAACAGTTTTGGGGGTTGCTACAGTGACAGGTGTGTTCTCATGATGTTTGACAATCACTTGTGTTCCCTGTTTGCTGACTAAACATCTGGGATCATCCCACAGACTTACCAGGGAGGACAGGGGGACAGGCAGCAGATATGGGCACATATACTGGACATTCTGGCCTCATCTGTGCAGTTGTGGGGTATGAATCCGTATGCAGCCTAATTCCACTCCCAGGATTCAGACCATGGCTGTGTCTGCTACAACGTAAATACTATCGATCACAGTTGTGTCTGCTATATAGATATTGCTGTATATCTCCTATCTGATTTCTGTCTTATTAATCCCCTGTGCTTTTGCATTCTGACCTTGTATTACAACACTTATATACAGATTTCCTAGACAGTTATATGTTGTTGGACAGTGTGGGTGACAGTGATGTGTAATACTTCATTATTCAGAGCAACTGCATATCATTCTTGTATTTCTGGACACAGTGATGGTATCTGGCAGACCTGTGGGAGGAATATGTTATTATTCAGAGAAACTGCAACACTCACTATTCCCTACAATACCAGAGTGAACAGTACAAGTACAGGTTATAACAGTCTGTATTTCTCAGCACAGTGTCCATATCCAACGTACCTGTGGGAGCAATGTTTATTAGCACTACCTGAATGTTCCCACACACAGTACCAGATTCCACATTACTATTATGCACACATACATCTCACTATGTTACTGTACACACTCTGACCACAGCTTGACAATTTGGGGTGTACATGGGACATATGTGGCTTCTTAGTCACATAATGTATTGGGAAGCTGCTAGTGTGCCAGCTTTGTTCTCATAGCTGTGTGTCAATCAGTTGCATTTCCTGTTTGCTGCCTATACGTGTGGGATCATCCCACTAATTTCCCAGGGGTCAGGTTGATAGGCAACAGATATGGACCACTTTACTAGACATTCTGGACATATGACATCCCGGGTTGTGTACTACATGAACTACAAAATGAACTGGCACCTCACCTAAGTGTCATGTTTAATCATAGCCTCATCTCAGGCTTCATGCCCACTGAGTGGTGCACAGCTACAGTTATCCCACTCCACAAGGAGGGATCCACCTTGGATCCTGGGAACTACTGTCCCATCAGTCTGATGAGCCTGATCTGCAAGGGCATGGAACGCATTATCATGGAACTTATAAACAAAGACTATGGCAACCTTCAAACACTGGACCCCACCCAGTTTGGGTTTGTGAAGGGCCGATCTTGTCTCCTGAACCTGATTGACTGCTTCAAATCAGTCTCCAGAGCTGTGGATGAGGGAAGGTGGTTCACACAGCCTATCTGGACTTCGCCAAGGCCTTCAACACCATCCCCCACTCTGGAATCATAGATGAACTTACTAAGCTGGGCATAAATCCCTAGTAATTTGAAGGGTTGCCAACTGGCTTACTGACAAAAACCAGACTGTAAAAGTAGCCAAGTCCAAATCCAGCTCCAGACAAGTGGAGTACCTCAGGGTTCAGTCCTGGGACCACTCTTGTTTGGCATCTACTTCTCTGAAGTACAGGCCAACACTAAGGGACTGTGGCTAACAAAGTTCACAACCTGGGAGCCATTACTGAATCGCAAAATAATGTAGATATTCTACAAAAGGGCCTTACAATAACAGATGCCTGGTGCTAGAGCCATGGGCTCAAGCTTAATGCCAAGAAATGTATAGTTATCCCCTTTGGAAAAAAACATGTACCCATGAATTATCACATAGGTGGCAGTACACTAAACATCGAAAGTGTGATGAGCGACTTAGGGACACAGGTGGACAGTGGTCTCACCTTTGATAACCACATCACCACAACAGTCAGGAAATCCTTCTATGTGGCACACCTCATCACTAAGGGATTTTCATCCAGAAAAAAGGAGGTCATTGTCCCACTGTACTCATCCCTCATTAGACCCATTATAGAGTATAATGCCCCATTTGGTATGTACCTCACAAGACATCTGCAACAGCTGCAAAGGCCGCAGAAATACCTCACTAAAAGAATCACAGGCCTAAAGCAGATGCCATATGCTGACCGTCTAAAAAAACTACAGCTATACTCTGTGGCATATCATCTACTCAGAGGCGATCTCTGCTTAACATACAAGGCCATGTCAAACTCTGAGCTGTTGGACATGCTCCACTTAAAGAAATCCCAATCCCTCAGAGCCAAACGCTCCAGGGATCTAAACCTTGTTATCACAATGAACAAAACATGCTGGAGGGATAGGTTCCTGACCCAAAGACTCCCCATACTCTGGAATAGACTGCCCATACATGTCAAGCAGAGCACCTCCTTGGCCCTCTTCAAAAGGAACCTTGATGATTGGATGAGAGATAGGAAATTCACCCCAGGGATCATGTCAGTCACTCTGCTAGACAGGGGTCCAGGGAAGTAAATATTGTGGAAAGAAATATCCAGGGAATTGTTATGGCTAGGCTTGTATAGTCTCTAGGGCCGATAACCTAGTACCAACATATGAAACTATATCTGTACAGTTGTGGGGTATGAATCTGTATGCAGACTACTACCAGAGGTAGGATTCGAACCGTGGCTGTGTGTACTAAAAAAACAACAGTTCACATCTCAGTTGCATGTGCTATTCAGTTTTTGTTGTATGCATTTTCCCTGTTTACTGTCTATGTGTCTCTCAGTTGTACTAAATGGCTTCTGGGGATTACACCTGTCATATACAGGCATTCCTACACATTCAATGTATGGTGCACAGTGTGGGTAACAGTGCTTAATACTACAGTACTATTACATGATTGCATATCTACATTACCATATGATACCAGGATATACACATGCAGTCCAACAGTTAGACATCTTTTGTCAGGCTATTACACTTTTATTGACGTACAAACAATATGAAACTCTTCCTGCCATATTCTCTAGTGTATGCAGTACTTGCCTTGAAGAATACAGGTTTTATACAAGCAATTAATTTACTACTACTTTTATTTTTATTTCCTATGACAGTAAATGCATGAGAATTACTGACCTGCCTCACATCACAACCTTTCCAGGTGACTGATGTGGGTCTCCTGGTTCGCGGCCTTCTCCACTGCAGCTGTGGGGGACATAAGCGGAATATTTAGCCATACCTATCCATGATATACCAGAGCTGTCAATTATTACACACATACTGGGTTGATACTTACATACAACTGGAACATCCTCTGATGCTCTAGCCTCCTGGAGCCACTCCTCCAAGAGGTCCCCCTTATGCTGCTTCAGGTCGGCATAGTGGTGCCTGAACTGCTCACCAGTTTGGGGTATGTCAGTGGCACTGATGAGGTCACAAGCGGGATAGTCCCAGGCCTCTGCCTTATATTGGGAGCCCTGGTACTGGCCTGCAGCAGTCTCTGAGCATGGTCTTTTACTAGGAGTCCTGCCATGACCTTGGACTCCTAGATGCACCAGCACTGCACCCAGAAGTGCACACCTTCTCCCAATAATGTCATAGTGCCTGCAAGGGGAAGCTACAACCAGTTATGAGATGTATTCCCACCTCTTGGGTTTAAGTATGGCTGATTTCCCACACTTTTCCGTGACTGGCCATTTTTGAAAAGGCTAAGCTATGGGCAAACCTGCTTAACAAAGGTCGGCATTGTTTAAAGGGATCTTGGAGGAGTGGCTTTCGACCATTCCATAGTACTACCACAGCCTTACTATCCTTCATAGACTCTATAAACAAAAATTGCAACAATAATACTCCCTCTTCAGCATTCTTTGTTGACCTGTCAAAAGCCTTTGACATGGTTAATCAGCAACTCCTCTTACATCGTTTAAAATCCCTCTCTGGACAATCTTGCGTTAAGCTGGTTCATGTCCTATCTTGAAAATCGCAAACAGGCAGTTCTCTGGGACAACCATCTCTCTGATCTTCTCCCCACCTCTATAGGGGTCCCTCAGGGCTCCATCTTAGGTCCTCTTCTGTTTTCCATTTTTATAAATGACCTTCATCTATCCACACCTCTGTCTACCTGTATTCAATATGCAGATGACACTACCATCATTTGGTCTGCCTCAACTCAGACTGAACTTCACTCCCTCACACAAAAAACCTTCACCACCATAGAGCAATGGTTCTCTAATCATTGTCTCCTCCTCAACAAGAAAACCAAACTTCTCATCTTTCCACCCACTCACCTGTCTCCCTCTATGGATTTCACACTCACATCCAATAATGGCACCCTCATTACTCCAGACCAAACGACCAAACTCTTGGGTATTACTATTGACAACCAACTAAAATTTGACTTTCATATTAACTCAACAATAAAAACAACTAACAGAAAACTAGGTTCTCTCTACAGAATCAAATCTTTCTTAACTCCTGAAGCCAGATCTAATATAGCTAGAACCCACTTAATCTCTACCCTATTATATGCTTTCCCCATATACACTAATCTTTCTAAGTATAATCTCAATAAACTAGCCACATCATATAACAACATTGCCAGATTTGCCTCTCCATATAGGACTCACCATTGCTTGAATCTCACAAAACTAGGGTGGCTGGAACTACCCCACCTAATACAATACTATCAACTTACAATTGCCCACAAAGCCCTTCATCACCTAGAGAACACACCAATGCTCTCCACCCTTATAAAACCCTATACCAATATGAAGAACCTTCACTCCTCTAACAAAATACTGATTCAAACTTCTCTATCAAATAACATAGCAGGTGACTCCACATTTTCCAACTCAGTTGGCAAAATATGGAATCAACTACCACCAGACCTCACATCCCTGACCTCAATTCCTCTATTTAAAAACAAACTCAAAATCTTCCTAACCAACCACTGGCTATGCTCTTACTATAACCCTGGCTAACTTCATTCTTTTTTCCCTCCTTCCTCTCTCCTGACCTCCCTCTCCTCCTCCTCCTAACTCTAGTATACTACAACTTCCACTTCTTAATTATTTCTATCTCTCTCTCTATAAATAGACATAAATCTAATTTTGCTTCTCACGTATAATGTAGTAATACTGTAACTAAGTAAAATATCTAATCTTTTTCACCTGCTAAGCCTCATATTGTACTCTTATGTCTATACATTCTGGAAGAAATTTAAAGCAAATGTTTTCTTTTTATTGTATAATTCTGTATATTTTTAACTTGTTAAGTAGTAGTTAGCAGAGCTTTTCTCCCCGGGCCTCCACTGAAAATGGACATGTATCCAGTTGGACTAGCCCGGTTAACAAATGTAAAATAAAAAATAAAATAAATAAATAATACTGGCCACATTGAGTTAGCTGGCCTACACATTGCTTACACCTCCTAAGCTGGCCTGTGCAATGTTCAGCATTGCTTACATTAGACTTTGCATTATTTTTTTCTTTTTGGCATTGATTTCTTATTCATTACATCTTATATATCTGCCTGGTATCCATGATTAATGTGTATGTACACTCTATGGGGTCCTTGTGTTTTATTGGGGACTTCAACTCTCTATTACAATTACACCTCACTTCTGGGCTTACTGTTGTACTCCAGTTCACATATTTATGTTATCTAGTTGATTATGGAACATATGACTGTATACTGATTCCTGTCACAGGTTCAGTTTGGTTTTACTGTGGTGAGGACTTGTTTGCTGATACCTCATTTGGCTGCAGTTATGTGATGGCTTGTTGGTTAACTACTGTGACTATGGTGTATAGGGTCCTAGGTTTGAGACCTGCATGGTTGTTCATTTTGTTGGTGGCCAGAACAAGGGCTGTTGGATACAGAGTGATTAAGGCACTTCTGAGCAGTTGTAAGCAGGTTTGCAAAACAGTAAGCACTGCTAACCTGCCGTTACATCTGCATACAGAGAGTTAGTTTTAAAATTGCTTAACCAGTGTAGGCATTGCTTACCACCATGCAGACGGGCTTAAGCCTGCTTACTAGTGCTTAAATATGCTTACTACTGCTTATTTGTGCTTAAACCTGCTTACCAGTGCCTTATTCATTATGGCACTGACATCTCACATGTGCATTTTCTGCAGTACTCCAGTGCATGAATATATGTTATTTAGTGGGTTATGCAAAGTAAATATTACTCATAACATGCTTTGCCATGGAAAGTGCTGCAGTGGGAATCAAACCAGGAATGCCTACTTATAAGGTGAATGATCTGTCCACTACACTATTGCTATGCTGCTACATTTGCATATATCTTCCATGTTATCCTCTTCAGTCATTTAAGCTGTATTAACCGTAGCTAAGCGATCACCTACAGTTAGCTTTAATCAGATTTAAAAAAAAAATTAAGGGTTTCTTCATTTTATTTATGTATACTGTTGCTGTTGTACACAAGGGGGACTGTTGGTGGGGATATGCAGTCACTTGTGAGCAGTTTCGCTCATTTCATACCCCTTTCTTCTGTTCTTCATTGCAGGGGCATGTATATTCTGAGAGCTCTGCTCTCAGACACAACCCCTGCACTCTTACACGCTCCATGTAAGCCTAGGAGTTCAGGCAGTGCGCCTCATTAATATGCATGGCGCGCTGCCATCCTGCTCCTTAATGGCTGCCTCCGTGCAGGACTAAATTAGTCCTGCACAAAGAAATAGTAAATCCGGAGGAAAGACTTAGTTTTGAAAACAGCTTGGGCAAACAATACTATAAGGATAACAGACAACTCTATTAGATTTGACAATGATTTTTCCTCATCTGTTATAAGCAAAAGGAAAGTCTACTTCCCACTATTAAAACTCTGAAACAAGCCAATATTAAAGCTCATCCTGTTTTTCTGCCAAAAACTAAAAGGTACTTGCAGAGATAGACACAAAATATTTGAAACTCTTGAAGATGCTTCGTCATACATAAAAAAGAACAAAATATTTGACAGCACTGAAATGATGTATTGGACCCAAACCACCTTGAAGATACATGCAACAAGAAACAACTGGATAACAGGAGAAAAAAAAAAGGATAAATAATACTGTGACTGAGAAGATAAAGATTTACTTGTATATAAATGTGAAAAAGAAATGAATAACAAAGAGCATTTTTGAACAATACAAATTAAATAAACTTCCATTTAAAATTTATATTCAAAAATATAAATCTATTCCATCTTTTTTGGACTTCTTTTTTTTTTTTTTCAAAGTGATCTGACACAAGGTAATAAAATCCTTTCTTATTACTTATTTTTTTAACTAATTATAGAGTTAAACTCTACATTACAGTTCTCTTTTTATTTCTAAAAGTATAAGTAGCCTGCATTGTTAGTGTAGTTGTTTATTTGTGATACTAAACGCATTTTACACCTTTCATATAATAATGCTTCCCCTTCTTTCCTTGAGGGGGATGATAGAGGGAAGAAAAACAGTTTGCATGCAGTTCATTTTTGGCACTTCATTACTTTACTCCTAAAGAGGTGGGTTAGTTTTTGTTTATGAGACTTGGTGGTAAGTGTGGGTGAAGATGGATTTATTTGCAGCTTGCTACTTGCTTCTAGATATGCTCATGTGAAGAAATTAGACAGTCATCTGTGCTAGCACGTCAGGCTGAAGTTTTTGTACATAATTTCAGATTAACCACTAGCTATGATATTGTAAATAAGTTCTTGTATGTTGAATAATGCTCTCTTTGTACAGGATGTTTTAAAGAGTTGAACAGTGTTCTGTGACATGTCTAACTGTGCATGTTTGTGAAGATGATTCTAACTGCAGACTGTTTCAGAGTCAGCTGATCTGCAGATTATGTCATTGGAATGTTTCCAGTTGCTCTGTGTTTACTGTCAGAGACTGAAACACAGGAAGGATCTTTAATAAACTGTTGATTTTCCAAAAAAACTGAAATGAAAATATGAACTGGAACAGTTCAGTTCACAGTTATACTGAGCAGTGGATACCCTTGGACTCACCAAGAACTGTAATCCTGCCTTTGCTCAGTTGAGATATTTAGATTAGATCGGGGCAGTGTTCTTCATTTAAATAGGAAATTATAGCTAGATTAATCAGAGTTTTTCTAAATGTTGAATTTCTATCCTTCAGTATTAGATTTAATTTCTTAGTAATTGAATTATGTTTCTTTATTGAAATTACTTTTATATTTTTAATAATTTTGCTCATTATTAAATATTTTTATTATCTTACATTGTGGCTGGTCAATCAGTGCATTCTTTAGTGATCTGAGAGTGCTTATACCTGCTTTGATAATTCCCGAGCCACTCTGAAAGCCTGGCTGCTTTAGGTCATTTGCTACTATCTGTTTTAATACCTAACTTTAATAATTGGACACCCCTTTGAAAGGGCATGTAGACACTCTGGTTGGTGGCAGCATTTTACTGTATCATTTGGGGAAGGGATACAACTGGAAATCTTTGTTAAGTTTTTCCAGAAGTGTTTGGATTTGTGAGTTTCAGTTATTTAAGTATGAGTGTATCGGGTCTATATCAGAACATCGAAGTATTAAAACTTCGAATGTTCTGATATCGAACACTATTCAGCGAACACTAAGAATAGTGAAGCTGCAGAACAGTGAATTCTTTCCTCGGGAAAGAATTTGGTTGGCCGTTTCTGTGGCTTCATTATTCTTAGCGCTGTGGTGGAAAGTTATGGTTGGGTTCAGGTAAGTGTGCGATTGTTTGTACATTAGGGTTAGGGGTGGGTTAAGTGAGTTAGGGTTAGGGCACGGGTTAGGCGTGTGTGTGATAGTGACAGACTTTAGGGTTAGGGGCATTTTAAGTGAGTTAGGGTTGGGGCACGGGTTAGGTCAGTGTCCGATAGTGACGGACCTTAGGGATAGGGTTTGTGTTAAGGTAAGTGGGTAGATATTAGTGTATGTTTAGTTTAGTGCAGCATTAGATGTAGGAATTTAAGTGTATGTAGTGGTTGCTGTTTGTTTGATATGCTTGTGTTGTGTGTATGTGTTTTGGAGCAGCAAATATTTTCCATGGGAAAAAATTTGCTGTACTGAATGTTCGATATTTTCATGTTTAGATGTTTTGGGGCTGATGAAATAGCATTCACTATTTTCATCTTTTGATAATGTGATATAAACACAGTGTATCAGAGGGCATAAACTGGGACGCATTGCTCTGGAGTGTGTAATAAGTAATTACATTAGGGGTGAACAGAAGTATACAGTCGAGTTCCAGGTTATAGAGCATGGTCCTGTTATGCTCTTAGGGGAAAATTGTGAAATATTACTCCTGTTTAAGTGACAGTCTCACATTGGAATCAGTAGTGAGGACTGAAGTTCCTTAGTTACTGACCCAGAATAGTAGAGGAAGTCGCATTATTTGGTGGCAGCTTGGTGGGATATTACTGAATGTCACATTATTGGTGGCAGTTCGAAGGGATATTTAACTGGATATCACAGCTCAGTATGCTTGACATGTTAGTTATTATAAGTTGATCATTTAATTGGAAGATGTACTGCTTGAAAAGGATGAGGGGTAATGTTTTATGTTTCTTATGGGAGTTTGTTGATCTTTGGTGTTTCATTTGATGAACTGGTTGCTGACAGTGTGGAAGTGGTGCAGATTGTAACTGTCTTCTTTCTCTGTTTCTTACTAGACAAATAGAAATGACATCAAGGAGTTGTAATTGCTGTTTTGCTTGTTTCCATCTGGTTTTACTTTAAACACTAGCTCTATAAGGTTGCGCATGAGCTATTTATTTAAAAAAATGCAAAGAACTCAGTTTATTGATGATCTCTTTATTATGCTTGTGAGGTTTTTAGATGCTGAATGATGATGGAAAATGCATCTTGCCAAGTTAGAGGCCAAAGGTTATGAATGTGCAGCAACTCTTATTTTGCTGCAAATACTTTTTGTAAAAAGCTATATAATATGCTTTTTTCATTTGTTTGCTTTTTTATAAAATATTTTATTCCTGTTATTACTAATTAAACTATATTAACCCAAGGATTCAATAAAATCAATGTAGGCTCCATGTAGAGCCTACATGGAATGTATCCATGTACACGGCCACTGTTCCACCTCGGGAGCGCACCATACATATTAATGATGGCATGCTGCAGAGGGAGATCACATTAACAATAATATTGAATCCATGTAAGCAACACTTTACAGGGTGATTCTTAATTGTGAACTGTCCAGAAAACGTCTGGACATTTGGTAAGCACAGCACAATACCTTTCAGCCAGTTAACCTAGACCGAAAGGTGTACAACACATATTACTTCATTAAAGTGCAATTTTATTTATTTTTATGCATATGTGCTCATTTGCGTGACACGGCATGTTGCTTAGCACTGCTTAGCCTTGCTTTGCATATACAGCAGACATCCACTGGACATCTTAAAATAGAAACCGGATGTAATCAATTTTATTTATTTTTTTTTTACATGTGCTTGTTAGTACAGTGCAGCACATTGCTTAGCAATACTTAGCCTTGCTTACATATAATGTAGACATCTGCTAGACATCTAAAAATAGAAACAGGATGTATTCAATTGTTGTAGTTCTGTTGTGCTTAGCAACGCACAAACCCACTCAGTGATGCTGTGCTACACTTACAGGCATCTCTGAAGTATATGTGAAGATATTCAAGTTCCTTTCACTATCCCAATGGCTATATAGAGTCATAACCTACAGTGTAGTACATCCTGGATTCGAGTCCTGAGTAGTAAAACTTTTTAAACATATTGGTGTGAAAATGTGTTAGGTGACTGATACATTGGTTTAGTTTAAATGAAAAAAGTTGTTATATCTAGAAGAGCTGTATGATGCTAAGCAGGACTTAAACATGGTCAACAGTATATTCCAGTATGTGCATTGCTAAGCTCCGCTGAAATAGTTTGTGCAAGTTTGCACAATGCTAAGAGATGCAGCGCTTTTTTGAAACTTACAGTATGATGTGCAAGGGTGGGAATCCAGCCTATTTAAAGGCCAATAGGCAGGAATGTTATACCATTCTTTGGAGTCTTTCCTTGGCTGTGGATATGGCTGCTGGTGTAAGTGAAGGCGTGTGCTTTCATGCACAAAAATGGTGAGTACAGGAGTCGATTTTTTGTTGGAGTCCTGGTGAAGCATTATGGAACCCGGCTGCTGCAGGGTGACTATCAGTGCTCAGAGTATAAGTCTGAGGCCTGGGATCATTTTGCCAGGTACTTTACCAGTGCTACTGGTATCCCCCACACTAGTGAGCAGATTTATCACCACTAGGATGACCTGAGATGTTGGAAGAGGGGAACCTTGGACACCTGGGTACAAGAGGCTAGGGCTGGTCACACCCCACAGATATGTAAGTATATTGCCCAGCAATTTATAAATATACAAGCTGAATCTGTGCAAAACTGGTATGCATAATGGTTTGCTTCTTTTACCACAGCTGCAGAACAGAGGGCTCACAATGTCCAGGCCCATACAAGGTGATTGGCCATGAGACAATTGTCTGGTAAGTAGTAAAATCATCAAAGTAATAACGTAATGCCTAACTTAATAATACAACAACGTAACTACAGATTTTGCAGATTTTACAGTCAGGTATGACATACATGGGACATCTTATATCTTTATAAATGTGTCATTGTCTATCTGAAATGGACATGCAAGTTAAAGCAAGTAAGCATGCACTTCTGTGTAGTATAGCTTCCAGCCATTGGTTAATGTTGTGGTCTACCCAAATTAAGAGTCACTGTTCTAGTCTGCTCATTGTCTTAAATATGCTGTATGCTGTACTCAACACATGAACAGGGTATATGGGTAAGTTAACACACCCTTAAATTAACACACCTTTACATCACTATCCATGTGTGTAAATGCCAGATTTCATGCAACATTAATTAATAAAGGTTTAAAAGGCGATGGTAACTAATTTATTTCAAATAAAGTGTTCAGTATTCCTGCACTCACTGCTTGCGTGTTCTAATCTGACACCAGTCAACTGCTAAAACTTAAGATAGTAAATAATGTATGGACATATTTCAGAAATAAATGCAGTGCAATACTCAGATTAAGCTTCAAACATGTCCTGCTCATGTAAAATGCACACAGGAAATGAACAGGGTATATGGGCAAGTTAACAGACCTGCTAGACAGCTATCCATGTGTGTAAATACCAGATTTCATGCAACATTAATCAATAAAGGTTAAAAAATTATGGTGGTTTGATAATTCATTTATGTCAAATAAAGTGTTCCGCATTCCTGTATGCACTGCTTGTGTGTTCTAATCTGACGCCAAACAACTACTAAAATTTAAGGTAGTAAATGATGTATGGACATATGTCAGAAACAAATGTAGTGCAATAACCACATTAAGGTCCAAACGTGTTCTGCTCATGTAAAGTGCACATAGTAAATGAAAAGGGTATAGGGGTAAGTTAACAGAATACCCAGACAGCTATCCATATGTGCAAATGCAGATTTCATGCAACATTAATCAATAAAGGTTAAAAGGATATGGTGTTTTGATAATTAATGCCAAATAAATTGTTCAGTATTCCTGTACTCACTGCTTGTGTGTTCTAATCTGACACCAGTCAACTGCTAAAACTTAAAATCGTAAATGATGTATGGACATATGTCAGAAATAAATGTGGTGCAATACCCAGATTAAAGTTCAAACGTGTTCTGCTCATGTAAAGTGTAGACAGTAAATGGACAGGGTATAGAGGTAAGTTAACAGAATACCTAGACAGATATCCATGTGTACAAATGTCAAATGTCATGTAACAGTAAGCAATAACAGTTAAAAGGAGATAGTGTTTTAATAATTACCTTTTTCAAAGACAGTGCTCAGTCTTCCTGTAATCATTGCTTGTGGGCTCTAATCTGTCACCAGACACAGGTATGCATGTGAGCAAAGTCAACATTTGTGATAACAGGAATTAATAAAAGTACCAAAAGGGATGGGTGTCTGAAATATTATTTTTTAAAATAAAACAGCCAGTCTCCTGTACTCATTGTTTGTGGATTCTACTCCCATGGCAGCCAACTGAGAAAAGTCTAGCTGTCTAGTGTAGTTAGTGTGCATTAAAATACCTCTCAACTGTCATGATTTCTGCAGAATGTAATACCTCCCACCCCATATGTGTGGCCCTTTGATTTGCAGATATATGACAACATTGGGAATGAGATTTCATGGGAAATCTGTTATCACAGCACTTAGGTAGTAATGTATGAGCAGACTATGTTAAAAATGTTCCCTGTCAATGTGTCTTTGTACCATCATTTTGTATGGCTTGGCCCATAATGTACCATGCTACCTGGCTAAGACTATGTACATGCAACAACATATATACAATATAAGCAGACACTGTTCTAACGTGTAAAATCTAACATATCTAGAAGTTTGTATTAGTAGTCTGTGTAGTAATATTATCTTTGATGTTACTAATGTTCTTTTTTTCTCTCACCGCACCCCTTCTCTTCTTTTATTTATTAATTATATTTAATATTATCATTTGATATTATCATATTATTTGTAATTATCTCTTATGTTGGCCTTAAGTATAATTTCATATTGCTTTGCTGTTAAAAAAACTTTCATTTACATTATGTATTGTTGTGCTACTCATTATATTATTTTCAATTTCTTTCCATTACTCATTATTGCTTTTTCTTATGTTATTACTTAAATTGTTATGGTTATGTTTATTTTTCCTTATATTTATATTTAATTTACAACAGCACGACAAGGTAGGCCAGTTACTGGTGATCTACCTGCCTTGGCTCCCCTGGCCAAGGTGCCGGGGCCCTGCACATCTGGGCCACAGCCTGGTGGTACTCCCTCTGCTAACTCTGCGCTAACTGCTCCATCTGGTAGTTCTGCCCCACAGGCTGAGGGTGGTCCCCCCTCTGGGAGTGGAAGTGAAGGCGGTGATTATGTCTCCCATGATGAACTGTAAGGCATGGTGCATGGGTTGCTGCACCAAACTACTGGTGCACACCTACACTGGATGAAGAGCATGCTTTCCACCCTGGTGTGGCAGCCTCACCCTGGGCACTGGCATCAACCACTGCCTCCACAGGAGCAGTGAAGGAACAGTGCTGACAGTTCCATGGGTAAGGACTTGAGTGACACTGCTACCGTCTCTGACGTCCATAGAACTGGGATTTCACAACACCCTCCCCAACCAAGGTGTTCACCCCCCTCTTGTGTCACACACCAACCCTGTCTGCTGTCTTGTCTGTCTTGTCCCTCTGCAAAAGCTTCCTCACTTTCCCAACTTACCATACCCCACATACCTATGTCCCTTCCCCAACATTCCACTCTCACCTTAAAAAAATGGGCACCTGTCCCACAAAAAAAAATATTGGCTCATACATAGCTCTCCATTCCACACGTGTCCACTGAACACAATTAATTTGGTCCAATTGGCTTGACAACGCACTTATGTTGTCATCACCCCTCTCTCTGGTGGTGAAAGCACAAATGCAGTTGAAAACCATTAAAGTG
The DNA here is from genome assembly GCF_019279795.1 of Protopterus annectens. NCBI lineage: Eukaryota > Metazoa > Chordata > Ceratodontiformes > Protopteridae > Protopterus > Protopterus annectens. Next base: position 985,298,600 of record NC_056741.1, on the reverse strand, counting down.
CACATTTGCCATTGAATAAATGGATACTTATGGTTCTTTCCTACACCCTTCTTGCACATACCTACCTGCCTTCCACTATGATTTCTCCCTGCTTTCACCCCATTAAACCACTGTCTTATCTCCCCATTTTCCTTTTCTTTAAAGATGTTTTGGGTAGCATTGCTTAGCTATGTTAAATAGCATTATATTGATATATGTAGTTGTAAACATTGTAATCACATTAACAAAATACATCCACACCATATTTCTAACCTAGGACCATTCCACATGAAGAACAGTGCTTTAACCTGCCAAGCTACACAGCCAGTTAATTAACACAGGTGTTTTGAGCAAAAACTAAGACTTGCCATTTTTTCTATCATTAAGAGTGTTTAAACAATGCTGTGCATCATGCCATGTCACATAAATTTGCTAAAAGAGTAATGGAACAATGGGACTGTAACTTGGACTCCGGTATACAAAAACATCACTATAAAGCCAGACACATAATAATAGATTTAAGTGAGGTATCTAATAGCAGGTAACTGTGCAATTATATCTGCAACATTTAAAAATACCCCTACTAAAAGATTAATGGAAAAAAATTGATGTTTAACTGGGACTCTGATGGAGAAATACATCACTATAAAGCCATACACATAATAACACATTTAAATGAGGTATGTAACATCATGTAAGTATGCAGTTATATCTACAACATTTAAATCACTGTAGTAGGAGGCCTGCTATCCCTCCACCACCTTTTGCAAGTGTCTCATCACATGTAACGCTGTGTATGTTTAGGGCTGAACTCCAGACAAATGCTCACTGTTATGGCTGCAGCACAGTCTGACATCCACGACTGCCTCCACTGCATTGCTGATACCCTGGATCAGGTGACTGACACAGTGGAAAGATATTGGACTGAGATAGATCACACACTATCTGTTTTGGAATGCAGATTGTCTGTGATGGAACATCTGGTTGGAGCTGATTGTCAATAGGCCAGCAACTACATCTGCTAAGAGTCCATGTGGCCATGCACAATCACGCTTCCATAGTGATAGTACATCCAGAGCTGCAGAGGAGAGTGTGCTGTCCACACCAATATGTGGCAGGCCATGCGATCATGGTCCTGGACATTCCTGTGGAGGATATTGTCCCAGCAGACAGCAGTCACCCTCAGCTAGTAGGCAAGCATCTGACCTTTGGCATGGGGGGGCAGTGCAACTCTTGGCAGAGCCAGTTGTTATGTTCAGGCACAGAGAAGAAGAGCTGTCATCTCTACCATGCATGGCTCCAGGCTGTCCAGCATACAGACATGTACGGCTAGCACTGAGCTGAACTGTATTCACACAGACACTCACACACCACTGTCACATTCAGATCACCTACAGACACTCATGCCACATTTCCATGGTCCATCTTGCCAGATTCCTTTCCTGACGCACAAACACACATCGGCCAACCTACTGGCTTAGCCTAGGTCTCCTGCACCTCCACAAAACACCCTGTGCAAGTGATGATACCTGCACCACATCCCTTCATCCTTCTCATTCATGCAGGGAAATGAAGCTATGTGTCTGATACACAGGGTGACTCTCTGAATTAGTATGCATTTGTTTCATCCATTGTTGCCTTTGACAAGCTATTTGTACTGGTCAGTTACAGATATTGCACACTGCCATTTGTAATGAGTAAACCACATCATTTTGTGTACATTACATTGGATGTTGGTGTAACGGCTGTGTAGTTACACAATGAAAGGTGTCTGATGGAGTTGTTTACATTTCACTTTCAGGATTGTGTAGGACACACCTATGGGTACACAGCTGCAATAAACCAATCAATGCCAGAGCACAGGATGGAATGTCAGCACAGAAGAAAGCTGTCTTCAGAAAGGTGAAATAGTATAGGTGCATGGCTCCACAGGTTCATATGTGTATAATTGGCTGACAAAAACAAGGGCTTCTTTCAGCCTAGTCATGCATCCCAAACTCTGAAAAGGTCTGATACCCTTGATAAGTGTAACCAGGGCTTTGGGAGCTGAGACCTCTGCAAGCTATGGTGTAGGAGATGAACCATCTACAGTTTCCTTGTGTCCATTAGAGACATTTGTCCTAAAGCAGTTATGAATGTTTGTTACGCATCCTATTGTGTAACTTGTACATGATGTGTATTTTGGCAGAACTCTGCTTCACATGGATGGTGAGCCTGTTACATATAAGGTTTAGTCCCTGGGTTACATACCTCTCTCTCTCCAGTATGTCCTATTTATACCACAGTCAAGGTGCAGGCGTGTAGAACTGGTAATTCTCGTGCTAGTCCTTTCTTGGCTATGCAGGAGGTAAACTATGTGATCTGACACCTCCCTGTATTTCAGCCATACACCTCCCATCCACAGCATGTAGCAGACAAAATACATAGTTGCAGCCTGCATAGAACATGTTATGTACATGATGTATTGGTTTGCTGTGGAACCTCTGTGGATGTTACAGTTTTCAGATATGCCTGTGTAGTTACATACCAAAAGTGGCACTGCACTCAATGATATGTTTGATGAATGCCAAATACACTGGAACAATGACTTTCTTGGATTTATGTGCCATACCCTTCTCTATAGGTTGTGCAACATTGAATGAATCCCCACATATTACCGACCTGTGACATTCAAAGACTAGATCACGCTCAGGAATGATTTCTGAGGGAAGTCCACTGGTGTCTGGTCTAATTGTAATGGTGGAATCCCCATTATCGTCCCAGATAATGTCTGTCAGCCACTTGGCTATCCACTGGCTGACATACTAGCTTGTGAATAACCTTTAGAATTTCTCAACAATACCTGATGGCCTAATAGTGTCAAATGCCTTGGCAGGCCATGGTAGGTGCAATGATTTATTTCCCCCCCATCCATTGCATTGTTTACCACTCAATGACGTTCACGAAGTAGGGTAGACATGATCTACCCATGACAAAACTAAACTGGGTTTGGTCTAGTGTCTGTAGGTGTATTACATTTTTATTGATAATTTCCATGATAATTCTTTTCATGGGCTTTAAGTATCAAACTACTGAGACTTCAGGGGGCAGTGCTTGTCACTGCATGCTGGCTGTCCTGTGTGTAACTTGGTATTGCAGTTAATTTGCTCAGGATTTCCAAGAAATTTATCATCCAAGGTGCCTGAGTCTATACAGAGCACAGGGAAACACTGGAGGGTAAAGTAATATGCACACCCTGTGAAGGTAAGGATGGAGCATTTACGCAGTTATTCTGCAGTTAGACACTAATCAAGCAGTGTGTACTGAAATAAAACAATTACCTTGTGAAGAATGCTGAAAAGAGGGAAATCCCCTGCATTGCTGGTGCTTGGCTACTACTACTGCTTGTCTCACCAAAGCTACTCTCTCCTGGGATACCATGCTCCTATACTTTTTTCTCTCAACAGAAGCAAAACGTTAGTACCAACCTCAATATGAGAAGTAGGTCACAGCCTGTTTCTTGATCCACACACTTGTCCCACATCATGCAAGGCTTTGTAGGCTTGACATATGCTTGGTAGATGCCTTGATTAGCAACTAGAGCAGTCATTTGAGTTTTGTATGTATTATGCCTTGTGTTCCGAGGTGCATAGGATTTAACTAGGGTACTGATCTGATGGTGATTAGGAGCACAGCTGCAGCATCACAATACAATGTTCAATGTCAGGTGACATAGATGTCCAAGTTCCACCAGCCCCCATTGCTCCTACACTTATAGCCTATATATCCCCACCCCTCCACAACAGCCTATTACCATCCCTCAGTCATCAGATCCACTCCCACTTCCACATCACACCCTCCACCTCACAACATCCTCCTCTGTACACCCCAACCACACCATGCAAGGCATACTAGGACTACTACTACTCTCACCACTCTAGCTTACACCACATCCATACACCCTAACATACCAACAAATACTACCTACCACATAACACACACCCACACACACACACACACACACACACACACACACACACACACACACACACACACACACACACACACACACACACACACACACACACACACACACACACACACACACACACACACACACACACACACACACACACACAAATATAGTAATATGCTCCACACTATTTAACAACAACTCATTACTCTACATACACAAAACAGCAACCACACTACCTCACAAAAGGCTAACAGTACCCAAAAAACACATAGATATAGCCTATGCCATAAAACTCAAACTATTCCTCAGAAAATGGCTACTAATCTCAGGGGACATACACCCCAACCCAGGTCCAAGCAACCCAATCCTATCCCAGAAACACAAGTCAGACCTACTTATTAACAATATAAACACACGTAGCATATCCAATAAACTACATGACTTTCACGCATTCATATCCCACTACTCCCCAGACATACTTACCGTTAGAGACCTGGCTAAAACCTGCCACACAAAACGAAGAAATTCTTCCCCCAGGCTATAACATCCTAAGGCAAGATAGAGGTACCAAAAAGGGAGGTGGAGTTACAATCTTATTTAAAAATACACTCAACCTCCAACCACTAAAACCCCACTTCCCAAATTCTAGAATGCAAAGACATTAGGCTCCGTTATGTCCCTTAAAAACAAAAAGAGAATCAACATCCTCTGTAGTTATACTCCTCCAGGAAATAACTCACCTATAATAGAAGAGATACTACAATGGGCCACAACCAACCTACCCTGAGAAACCATCCTGCTATCAACATCCTCTGTAGTTATACTCCTCCAGGAAATAACTCACCTATAATAGAAGAGATACTACAATGGGCCACAACCAACCTACCCCGAGAAACCATCCTGCTATCAACATCCTCTGTAGTTACATTCCTCCAGGAAATAACTCACCTATAACAGAAGAGATACTACAATGGGCCGCAATCAACCTACCCCAAGAAACCATCCTGCTATCAACATCCTCTGTAGTTATATTCCTCCAGGAAATAACTCACCTATAATAGAGGAGATACTACAATGGGCCGCAATCAACCTACCCCAAGAAACCATCCTGCTATCAACATCCTCTGTAGTTATATTCCTCCAGGAAATAACACAACTATAATAGAAGAGATACTACAATGGGCCACAACCAACCTACCCCAAGAAACCATCCTGCTATCAACATCCTCTGTAGTTATATTCCTCCAGGAAATAACTCACCTATAATAAAAGAGATACTACAATGGGCCGCAATCAACCTACCACAAGAAACCATCCTGCTATCAACATCCTCTGTAGTTATATTCCTCCAGGAAATAACTCACCTATAATAGAAGAGATACTACAATAGGCCGCAATCAGCCTACCCCAAGAAACTATCCTGCTATCAACATCCTCTGTAGTTATATTCCTCCAGGAAATAACTCACCTATAATAGAAGAGATACTACAATGGGCCACAATCAACCTACCCCAAGAAACCATTCTGCTAGGCGACATAAACTTAGACTGGCTAGCCTGCAACTCCAACAACCCCTCAAACCATATTAACTTGTTTGGATTCTCACAACTAATCCAAGAATCCACCAAAGTAGACAAAAAATCCAATAGAATCTCCATTCTAGATTGGACACTAGTTAATATCCCCACAGAAAATTATCATGTGGGCTGCTTACCTGATACATTGAGTGACCACTGCCCCACATTCCTCCTTCGTAAACAGACAAAAGTACCCAAACCCATGCTATTCAGGGAGATTAGGGACGAGCACAAAGTCAATACACAAACTCTTAACAGTATGCTCCAGCAACAGGACTGGAATCCATTAAAAACTCTACCTTTAGACTAGGCAGTTGATTTTTTTAATACTACTTTTATGAATGTACTAAATATACTAGCTCCCATCAGGAAACTCAGGACTAAAGGTAACTCTGCCCCATGGCTAAATAGGACAACAACAGCCTTAATAAAAGCCAGAAACAATGCATGGAAAAACTGGAAAAAGAATACCACTATTCAAGACATAAATATCATGAACTACGAAATAAGGCCAAAACCCAAACAAAAGTAGATAAAAAGAACTACTTCTTAGACATCCAAAGCAAGCACTCTAGAAACCCCCAAAAGTTCTGGCAGGCCATCAATACCCTTCTAAAACTGGGCAAAACCACCACCCCATCTCCCAACAATTCTGATAATGATAGCATAGCTTCAGAATTCAACCATCACTTCACAGAATCTGTCCTAGCACTATCTATCCAACTATCCAACAAGAACACTAAAACCACCCCAGCTGTAGAACAAACTAACATACCCACCTTCACACTCTCACCTGTACCAACCTCTTCAGTTAAAAAGCTACTGTCTAAATTAAAACCCACCATACTCGCAGCAGATGGTTTACCCACAAATGTTCTAAAATTAGCTGCAGAATCACTAGACTACCCTGTCTCAGTTCCTATAAACCACTATATACAAGAAACCTACGTACCCCATCTAAGGAAAGTGTCACATATAATTCCCCTTCACAAAGGGGGAACTTCCTATGAACTATAAAACTACCAAACAATTGCTATCTTGTCCCCCCTTCCCAAGCTTCTGGAGAAATGTATTCACACCCAGGTAATGCATTTCTTATCCTCACATAACCTTCTCTCCCCCACACAGCATGGTTTCCGCCCAAACCATAGCACAACCACTGCTCTACTCTCCTTTACCAATCAGATTAACCATCTAAGAAACAACAACAAATTCATTTCAGCCATACTCCTAGATCTATCAAAAGCATTTGATATGGTCCCCCATAACCTACTCTTAGACACTCTGTCAACCTTACCCTTTGCCCCATACTACTTCATGGTTTAGAAGCTATCTCTCTGACAGAAAACAATCAGTTAAATGGTAAAGTATACTATCACCTCTATTGCCAACTACTATAGGCGTCCCACAAGGATCAAAGGATCAATACTGGGTCCTCTACTATTCACCATTTTCACTAACAAACTACATACTTCTACCCTGCATGCATCACATATACAGTACGCAGATGACTCCACCCTAATCTGCTCAGCCCCATCCATAACCACTCTTCAAAAGCTTACCCAAGAATATTTCTGCTCCATGGAACAATGGATTACTGATATCCAACTCATTCTAAACCCCAGCAAGACCAAATTACTCCTTTTTACCCCAATAAATCCAAATCCACATCTCCTACCTTCACTATCACCTCCAAAAAATGGGATCACAATCTCCCCCTCCCCTCACACTAAGCTGCTCGGGGTTGAAATAGATAACAATCTAAACTTTAATGTCCATATCTCACAAACCATCACAAAGGTACATAAGAAACTAGGAACCCTATACAAACACAAACAGTTCCTATCAGACCAAGCTAGAATCTCCTTAGCCCAAACCCACCTTTTGTCTACCCAAATGTATGCATCACCAATCCTAATTCATATCAGGAAAACAGACCTAAACAAACTAAAGTCATGTTACAATAAAATTGCAAAATTCGCTAACAACTCCACTTTTAGAAATCATCACTGTCTTGCCCTGAAGCAAATACAGTGGTTAGAACTCCCTCAGCTAATTAGATATCACCAATTAGTCCTTAACTTCAACATAATAAGGAACCCTCAGAAACCCCAGCCCTAAACAAACTTCTAAACCAGTATTCTGCAAATCACCCTCTACACTCATCCAACAAAACCCTGCTCTGCATAACCAAAGCTAATAACACTGCAGGGAAATGTCTGTTTTCCCACACCATTGCTAGGGAATGGAATAAAATCCCCCAAAGTATCTCCTCTGCACCATCCATCTCACTTTTCAAGACATCACTAAAATGACACCTCTTGCAATCATGGCTCTGTCCGTGTATCACATAAAATCTTTTCTGCTCTCCTCCTAACTTGCCACACCTCATCTCCTCAATGCTTACTTCAGCTATTCTGTACTACTCAAATACTCCCTATCAGGAACTACTATCCTACAAACTATTTATCACGCTATCACATATCTCCTGAATAGCATTATTTTCCAGATTCCATTCCTTCATTTTTATGCTTTGTATTACCAATAGGGAATTCAAAGTTTTGCTATCTATATACCAAGTTTGCTCAAATCAAACTAAGGTACAAAACATCTCCTTGATTGTATGTATGCCACTGTATAGAAATTGTCTGACATTCGTAGATTATGTGTTGTCATATAAAGACATGGAGCTCTGATTGTATATATGCCTCATACAGAATTTTTTTTGTCATTTGTTGTATTTGTACTGTTATGTTATGGAGCTTTTCTCCCCGGGCCTTCACTGTAAATAGACCTTGTTCCAGTCAGACTTTCTCGGTAAACAAATGTAAAATAAATAAAAATAAATTTATGTGCAATTGTATAGTAAATAATTTATCCTATGCATGGCAAAAAACAAAAAACGAAGCCACTGAGCTACATAATTTACTTGGTGTTCAGTATCCTATGATGTTTAATATTCACTGCATGATTTTCTGATCTGATTTTATTCATCCTGTATGCCAATTCTATCATTTGTTTCTGCATTTCATGTGATAATATTATGTAGCTTATTAACTGAACTATGTGGAGTTTTTCCTTCTCTGGCATCTGATGAAAATGGGATTCATGCCCGGTCAGACTTTCCCAGTAAACAAATGCCAAATAAATAAATAAATTTGGTTTCTAAAAATATTTTTTTGAAAGCAATTTTTTTTTAAAATTCACACATTCTGATTTTATTAATGGTATTTGGAGTACTTTTAACATATTAATTTATATTAATTCTATTATTATAAATTGGTTATTCATAATTTTCCAATAGCTTATACCAATGAATGTATTGAAACATATAATGTTGATAAAATATTGGTTTTAAATGAAAATAATCTAATTTATTGGAACCAATTTCTAAATGGAACTAAGATAAATCCTGCCTAACTTTTAATGAGAAAATATGACATTGATTTATAGAATTGTCTATATATTCAAATCTTAAGACAATCTGTTATTTCTAAAATTGAGACATATAAAGAACTTCATAACAAAACATTTTATAATCTTATTGAACTTTTTATTAATTTTAACTCCAACATTAATATTACTAGAAAACTGTTATCTAAAGTATATAAAAAGTATTAGATGTCTTGATAATAACATTAATTCACATTACTGGGATTATTCAACACAAATAAATAATATGGTATTTTCTGAAGATAATAAAATATCAGTTTTAAATTCAGCTGCAAAAACTACTTCTGCCTTGTAATGGAAAATATTTACTTAGAAAACATTGCTCAGATCTTTCTTAATATCTAATATCATTGGTCTTATATATAACAAGTTAGATATTAAATATTGGAGATGTAATACAGTAAAGAAGGCAAATTGCTTCCATATGCTTATCGATTGTCCTATGAGTATCCCTTTTAAGAAAGAAGTCAATGTTTTCATGCAAGCATTATGGTTAGATAACGTTTCTTTGTCATATCCTTTAATTGTATTCAACACTCCAGTTCTTTACTCTGTACCAAGGTCACTAGTGTTATTAACAAAGAATTAGGTTCATTGCATTTAGTTGCTTTTATTTAAAACTAATAAACATAGTTACCAAAAAAAGAAATCAAAATGCAATTATATAACATGTCATGGTCAGACAAAAACACAACTGGTAGGCACATTGAATCTGCTCACCTGCAAATTAAATATGTAACTGGCGGGTGGATTCACTACAGGTCACCTGCAATGCAATTAACTATCATGTGTAGCAGTATTTCTACAAACCACTCAGTACAAAAAGCCATGACAATCTCTGAGTCAGTCTCACTTCTATCTTCCCCTTAGACCAGGAAAGAAATAGGGAATGGCAACCTCCAAATTGGAGGCAAATTGCTACTGCCCTTCTTCAATACCTAGTTATTGGAAGAATGTATGGGGTTCACGCTACCTGTGCCAACACTGAAAACTCCTAACTCCCTCCCTTGAATATCACTTTTCTCCATCCCTCTCCCCTGCCCCCCCAAAAACTAACCTCCCTACTGACAGCTAAATGTTGCACTCTCAACTTATAAACTGCTCCCAAGCCCTTCTACCAAGCCAAGTGGACTACTGCCCAACCCACTTAATTTACATACACCCTTCCTAACCCCCCCTACACCCAGGCAGGAGCTCATGGTCAAAAAACTGCCCAGGAGCAAACCCTATTTTTACTTAATTAGAGAAATTATTGGTTTGTTTAATTTCCATTTTTCTACATTTCTTACATTTATAAACCATCCCATGATTGCAAACAGCATAGCTTGGAAATATGTGTTTTTAAATATATAGTTGCACTTATGATTATTTGTATTCTATGTTCATTTCAGTTTGATACTCTGTAATTATATGTATTCTGTATTTGCATGTATGCAGTTGTGCATCTAATTGCTTGTACATTTTAGGTATTGTATATCAACTTGGTACACCTCACTTATCTGTATTTTGCCAAGGTGCCTTGGTCATGACTGATAAGGGTTCAAGGTCCAATCCATTTACACAGTTAACAAATCAAGCAATAAATTAAACTATGATAATAGAAAGAAGATATATTTTTGTGTCAGTGGTTTGTGTTTTGATAAAAATGTCATCAGTGCGTTGTTGTATGCCTGATATACCTTGACTTTGGCACTTTGTTGAAAAGCATATCCATTAATTTTGCATTCTGTGAAAAACATGCTTAATTTTAGCCATAATTCATTTCGCTGATACACTGGTACATACTGAAATTCATTGATTTACCGGTTAGCAATCGTAGCACTGGGGAGTCAATTTGCTGAAGTCTCTGCTAAATCAGATGTTGTGGCAGCTGGTGACTTCAAAGCGGGGGGGGACCACATGAAGTAACTATATGGATGGGGATAACTTGAATAGGGAGGGGTTCTGTTAAAACAGGCAACTGACCATTACTGTGATCAAACAACATATGGAATCATCCTCTTTCAAATGCACAATTTATTCTCTTTCATCCACAGACTGTCTCATTGTGCCTCAATATATCCCAACTCACTATAGCAACTACACTGACTATAAGCACCTCAGATTTCTGACTGTAATCAATAAGGACAGTCTTAAGGAAGGGGAGCCCTAGACAAAAACATTTGTGGGTCCTTTGTTACACACTAGTCCTCCTGTACCTCCAAAGTGCCTTTTACCCTTTTGCCTGTCATCCTGGCTCCATACCATCCAGATTAGTTACTTTTTTCTTAGTTTTACACTTTGTCTTACTTTATAGCACCCTCCATGCTCTTAACACACCCTACCTGGCCAAACATCCTCCATAATAAGTTTGGAGGAAGTTCATAAAATTGGGGTCTGAGGGCCACTAGACCCCAGATGTGATAGGGTTCTAGATGTTTTGAGGTGCATCCTTGTGCAATCATGGCCTGCACACAAAATCATGAGTAAGGTAAGAAATTTAGTCTTATTGTTTCTTTCAGTGAAAAATCATTTTTTTTCTGAAGCTTAATGCTCAAAGCTAACAAAATAGTAGTTCTCCAATAAACTGACAAGTCAAATATTTGTAAGAATATATAAATTCTATCTGGGAATACTGTCTGCCTTCCTTCCCCTCTAGAAAGATAGTTGCCTGTGTAACACTCTGGTGTTAGACTGGAATGAAAGTAAAAGCACAAATAGCAAAGGTATTTATTATACAGTGGGGGGGGGGGTCTAGGAGTAGAAGCCAAAGCACATGGATAAAACTCATGCAATATCAGGATGTACATGCAGTCTCCATACAGAAGGCATCACAGCCAAATACTCAAGCAGAGAACCAAGACCTGTTAGGTGGCAGCACTACTCATTGCGTGGCAACACTACTCATTGCAACACTCTGCTCAGGATCACTTGCTGTCACATATATCCTGCCCAGACCACCACAGGCAGCTACTTACTGAGTACAATGCAGATGCTTCACTGTAATGGAACTAAAAGAAAATCTGGCCAACTTGCTACTTTTAAATACATTTCACCACACATATGTTGCCATGTTTATCACAGACAATCCATATTCTCATCAACTACAACCACTTTACTGACTGAGTGGGTTAAAAGCAGACACCGTATAAAGTATTCCAGCTGGCTTGACACAAATGCACATAACTTCTGCAAAGCCAGGAAGCTACAAAAGTAATGAGGGACAAAGGATCAAAACCAGGAACATACATTGCTTTTATATACTTAGAAAGTTAGCATGCTGTTTCTGAAGTCTATTAACTCATAAACACCTATGTGTTATGGAATGTCACACATCTAGCAGCCTACACACATCTGTGCATTCTGGAATATTTTTTTAAAAAATCAACTTAAAAAGCATAAGATAAACAAAATACAAATGATATGTAAATGATAAAAACCATTAAAACTGTACAGATTGTAATGTTATCAGTAAATAATAATCTGATGTTAATCTTCATTCATTCCTTACTGATGGGTGTCAGCTCTGTCCTCGGAACCGAGTCGGCCTTATAACAAGCTCGTGCTAGCCAAAAATCTTTCAAGCTAAGCTTTTACCTACAATGCCCGTCTCCCTGTTAGCTCAGATCTCATTTTCTGCATTGCCATAAAGTCATGTCAAGCCAGCTCGGAGCCAAGTACTTTGAGAATTTTCAAATTACTTGTATTTCTAATATTTTTCTTCCCTAATTTATCAATGATTTACCCACTCACTTACTGTTGTTTCTGATTGTTTTTACTGTGTTTTTTCTTACTGTTTAGGTAGTCTTTAAGTACCATCATTGGTATAGGCTCTTTCTCCCCTCTACCTTTGTGGTAATTCTCTCCAATACCATTGTTGGTATTTCCCTTTCCCCTTCTTTCTTCATTCTTCCTTTAAAAAAAATCCTTGCTATAGCTTTTCAATTATTGTTTTTCTTTTAGTAGTTGTTAGTCTCTATAGCACCATGTCAAAAAAGAAGGGAACTTCTGGTTTTAAACAATGTGATCAGTGCGGCCGAAAAATGCCAAATTCAGACACCCATGACTCCTGTGTGTACTGACTGGGTGTTCCTCACCTGTCTCTTTAACCTCCTTGCACTGTCTCTAAAGGGTTTATTTGAAGAACCCTTAACGAAAGGAAAAACAAAGTTAATCCTGAAGGGTCTCCTTAAGTCACCCTTCTCAGAGGCTATTGCTGGGTCAGAGGGCTCCACCCCTCCCAGTAAACAAAGTAGAAAGACACCACAATCGGTTCCTTCATCACCTTTGGGTGACAAAAAGTAGGAACCCAAGCAATAGCTTCCAGAATTATCAGCCTCAGGACCTAAATTGACTTCCATGGCACCATCTTTGGTTATGACCATGGTGTTGTCTTCAAAAACTTTATCTTCAGCGCCAGTTACTATGGCACTGATTGTGTCTTTGGCACCGACTGTACCAAGACTAGTAATTCCTACCTCTGTGCCATCATCAATAACTTTAACCCCAGTACCGTTCATGGCCCACCCTTGACTGTGACACTGAGCTTGCCTTTAATTGCTGCTCCAGGAGTCCTGTACCAGCCACACCTCCTACGCATGTCTCCACCCAAGATACTTCAGTGCCAATGGATCATGCAGCTCGGATCTAATATTCACCCACGGTGGATCGCTTCTTCGAGCAGCAATTCAGCCCTTTCTTGGAAAGACCTGACTCCCACTGGGGATATCGACATGATTGACCAGGAGCCTCTTGGAATTGGATGTGATGCATCTTGTGGATCAGCTGCTTATGGCAAGAGGAATTACAACACCTTCCAAAACTCCCCTTCCTATAGGAGTTGGGAGTCTTTCTCCACAGACTCCAGCATATTCTCCTCCTTTCACCTCTATGCAGGTATCAAAGACCCTGGAATTGACTCCTTTATCAGCACTCATTGCTTCAGTTCCATTGGTGGACCTCACTGTGGTTCCAGAGCTGACAATTTGGCCTTCAGTTCAATCAGAACTGAGCCTCTTTCAGGATCATGACTGGACTGTAGGCACTGTGGTTTCTAGCATGGCACTGATTTTTTTCTATGGCACCATCTACAGTCCCAGGAGTCCTAACAGTTCAAGTCCTCTTGAGGCTCTGTCCTTGGGAACTGGTCCATTGGAGCAGGGTGTGACCCTGATTGTGAAGTTGTCCTTCTCATTTCCGGGCTCCCATCCCTCTTCGGGTGGGCCAGCTTTCCAGGTGATGGAAAGGGCCTTGCCTCTGTAAGCAAGCCATTGGTGTTGGAGTATCAGCTATGTCCTCCCTCTGAGCTGCACCTGACACATGCCACCACTTTGGGACATCAAGCACAAGAGCCACAGGATACCCTACCACAGGGTGCCCCTTCTTCAGAGTCCTCTTTAGAAGCCCTCTCTGAAGAGGTACCGCATAAGAGGACATGCAAGAGGAAGCATGTGGAGTCCCCCGAGGAGTCTCTCACAGAGGACACAGACTACGATGAAAAGGAAGTGTCCCCATGGATGCCCCCTGATTATGTCTCTTTTGGAGAGATCCTTGAAATACTGAAACAGAGGGGTGACTGGAAGCCCACCACCCCCTCCTCCAAGGAGTCTGTGTTCCTGCAGGCTTTTTGTGCTTGACCCTCTACTTCCTGGGTGACCCCCGCCTGCAGATGAGCTGGTTCAGCTCATCGTGCAGTGTGCATGGAAGAATCCTGATACCATTGAGCCAATCCAGTGGAGACCAGACAAGATTTTATCCCCACCTGAACAGCACCCACACTGGTGCAAGGGTCTTCCAGTAGATGCGATGGTAGTGGCGGCTGCCACAATGAAAGAGCTTGCCAAGGAAAGCCAGACTTTCCACTCACCAAACAGGAAGTCTTGGGTGGTGGACAGGTTAGGGAAGTGAGTCTCTACGTCATCGACCTTCGCTGTTATGTCTTTGAATTATCTGGCACACTTCACCAGGCTTCAGAGTGACTTAGTCTCCGAACTCTGTGAAAGCTTAGCAAGGGCAGTATCTAATGAGGTGTGTGACAAAGTTGCCTTGCAGCTTGCTACCCTGGAACCATATCCAACTCCTCCATGCATTTGATTTACCATTCCACTGAAGGAGCGGCTAGAGCACCGGGTGCAGGTGTTGTCATGAGACGGCACACCTGGATGCACCTCTGTGACTTTGCAGACCCTTTCATGTCTTCCTTTCTTAATGCTCCATTGGAAGCTTCTTCCCTTTTCAGCCCAAAAGTGAAAGACACATTGGTCAGGTGTGAGAAGAATGGCAAGACCCTGTCTGCCTTGGGCATGTGTTTTTCCATCCCTCAGCTTCCCTACTCTAGGAACTAGAGGAGTGGAAAGATGTGGCACAAAAAATTGCAGGGTCCTTTCCATGAAAGATGTGGTGAGTATACTCCCTGAGGGGAAGAAGGGGTAACTTAGCTGGAAGGTGCCCCTAGAGAGGCAGATGGGGTCCTCTTAACCAGAGCTCCAGAGATTCTTTCTCTGGTCAACCCTATTAGCACTCCTGAGGAGCAGCCTGGCTGCTTTCCTCTGGAGGCAGTCAGGGGGCATTTTTCCTTGCACCATTCTGCCTGGCTAACAATAACAATAGATTTATGGGTGCAACGGATCATAACCAGAGGATATCACGTCCCATTCAATCTTTACCCAAAGTCATCAAGACAAATTCCCGACATTCCACCCAGTCAAAGGGTATCAGCAGTGCTAGAAATTTAAAAGCTGCTTCAAAAAAGAGTCATCCAGACAGTCCCACCAGACCAGAAAGGATCTGGAATCTACTCAAGATTCTTTTTAGTGCCAAAAAAGACAGGGGACTGGAGACCAATTCTGTATCTCAGCATCCTAAACAAAGTTGTCAAACAGGAAAAATTCTGGATGGTCATAGCAAAGTCTATCCTTCCGTTCTTGGAAAAAGATGATTGCATGTGCTCAATAGATCTTCAGGACACGTATCACCACATAAAAATGGACAAATGCTACAGAAGACTTCTTCACTTCTGGCAAGGAACCAATCACTTTCAATTCCGCTTCTGCCATTCAGACTCTCTACAGCACCCAGAGTGTTCACCAAATGCATGGCAGTGGAAACAGCTCACGTGAGACTACAAGGATTCTGGGTGTTTCCATATTTAGATGATTGGCTCCTCACCACCCCTACCAAGCGTCTATTGGAGATAGCCCCTAAACAACACTGTCAAACTACCAGAATCTCTAGGAATCTCAATAAACTGGGGAAAATGTAACTTGATTCCCTCTCAAACCTTGGAGTTTATAGTGGCAAATTTCAACACACATGCTTGCCTAGTCTCTCTTCCGGACCACAGACTACACAGGATAAGATCCCCAGTCCAGGTGATACTCTGTCAAAACCTAGCCCCAGCTCGAAAAGTTTTTCAGCTCCTGGGTTCCATAGCAGCATCAATTACCATAATGCCCTTAACAAGACTACACATTAGAATTCTCCAGTGGCTCCTTCTAACACTTTGTCCTTTCGAATATGGATAACTCAATGATGCAAACAGGATTTAATGTAGTGGATGAAGCCAGATGAAGGACTATGGAGTCGCCCCTTTTGCCCACAACAGCCCAGGGGCACAGTGATTATGGACACTTCCCTGATAGGGTGGGGGAGCTTTACCAAGGGAAGAAGGTCCAAGGTACTTGGTCAGACATAGAGGCCAATTTGCATATCAATGTCCTATAAATGAGGGCAGTGCTGCTAGCTTTGCAAGCATTTCAATCCATCCTTCCATCAGGGACAATTGCTATTCAGTCAGACAGCATGTCAGTAGTCTGATACATCAACAAACAAGGGGGAACCAAGTCCTACCTGTTATGTGGAAAGGCCATGAGAATTTGGCAATAGGCAATAGCTTCTAATCACTTTCTGATTGCAACACATATTCCCGGGAGTACCAATGTGATTGTGGACAAACTGAGCAGATGTATGTATACTACTGCCTCACAAGTCGTCCCTCAATCCAATTATTATGGCGAAGATCATCAGCCACTGGGGCCAGCCCTGCTGTGACCTTTTCACCTCCCCAGCAAACCACAAATGCAGCAGCTACTTTGCCCTAATTCCCCCACAGGAGGAGTCCCTGAGGGATGCTCTGATACATGATTGCCCCACGGGACTTCTGTATGCCTTTCCCCCCTTCCCCTGATTCTCCAAGTTCTAAAGAAAGCCCTTAATCTGAGAAGCAGAATAATCCTCATTGCCTCTTACTTGCCATGACAAATTTGGTTTCCCTTCCTCTGGCCTCACCTAGTATATCAACCTTGGGTTCTGGATCCAACTCCAGAATTGATCTCTTGACTCACCCAAACATATCTAGTCTCAAGCTGACAGCTTGGTTTTTCCACTTCTGGTAACAGCCAGGCAGAATAACCTTACCTCCCCAGTGCATAATATCCTTCTGGCTTCGCATAATCCATCCACCAGAAAACTCTATCTCAGGAAGTGGAAGAGGTTCCTTATTTTGTCCCAACAAAGAACTAGACTCCTCTACACCCCTGTTAGTGTGGTTTTGGATTATCTTGCAAGTCTTCTTCAATCAGAAGCAGCAGCCTCAACCATCCGAGTACACTTAGCTGCTATCTCAAACTTCCATAAAGGATTCCAAGATTCATCACTAATTTCCCTTTGTCTCTGCAAAATTTTCTTAAAAGGGGTCTCCTATATCAGACCACCCTTCAGAGAACTCATCGAACCTTGGAATTTAATGCTATTACTACAGTCCCTGGCATGATCACCTTTCAAACCTGCTTCCACTTGCGACTTAAAGTTCCTGTCCCAGAAATCACTATTTTTGGTAGCTGTCACATCAGCCAGATGCATTTCTGAGCTTCGGGCCTTGTGTATTAAATGCCCTTACTTGGTATTTCATAAGGACAGAGTATCACTCCGGACTAATCCTTCCTTTCCGCCCAAGGTTATTCCAGAATTGACAATTAACCAAATGATTGACCTACCAGTCTTTTTTCCCAACTACTCAAACAAAGGAGAATACTGTCTTCATTTGCTGGATGCGCATAGGCAATTATGTTTTTACCTGGACAGAACTAAGTCAGTACATAAATCAGACCAGCTATTTGTGTCCTATTCAGGCTACAAATTGGGAAACTCTGTCTCAAAAGTAACCTTGCCAAGTGGTTGAGAAACTGTATATCCTTGATTTACCAACTAAATAAAATTTCTCTACCGTGCAAAGTCAAAGCACACTCCACCAGGTTGGTGGCAAATTCTGTTGCTTTTCATGCTAAGGCTTCATTGGATGATATTTGTGCAGCTGTGACTTGGGCTACCCCTCATAACTTTATCACTCATTACAAATTGGATTTGGTCTCCAGGGGAAGAGTATCTTTTGGTTCAATGGTACTCAGGGCATCCTTCCATAAGGGCCTCCCAGGACAAAAAGTAGCTAGGGACTCTGTCCCATCAGGTAGGAAGGAATGAAGATTAACAACATTAGATAAAGAAGTTATGTTCTTACCATAATGTTCCATCTGTGTTGTTCATCTTAATTCATTCATTACGTCATCCACTTTCCCCCTCCAGAGGTTATTGAAGGATCGGATTGGGTCCTACTCTTTTATTTAGGGTTTTTGCTCAGAAAAAGCCTCTGCTTTACTTATTATGGGCAAACTTGATATGAGGTAACAGGGAGAAGGGCATTGTGGGTAAAAGCTTAGCTCAAGAGTTTTTTGGCTGGCACAAGCTTTGTATAAGGCTGACTCAGTTCCGTGGAAGGAACCAACACCCATCAGTAATGAATGAATGAAGATGAGCAACACAGATGGAATGTTATGGTATGAACATAACTTCTTATTCTTTACCATAACAATAGTCAGTGCACTGATAGTCCTTCCATAAATATTATATTACTAAATCATACAAAACCAGAATTATATCCTTTACTAAACTTTTACAGACAAACTTTAATATGTTAGAATACTTGTGTTAACCAGACATAAGCTTTTACACTACAACAAACAAATCCTCTTACTGAGATATTTACAGTTTTTTGAAAACATATTCTTAATTGTTTGATTAGCAATATAAATAACAGAAAATCTCTCAAGATATGCTATTTACAGTTCAAATATCAAAGAAAGTTTTCTTCAACTACAATTAATGGTTCACCTTAATCCATGCAGTAGTTTGTAAGACACTTGTTTTTGTTTTTTGAAGTACTAAGTACATTGGGTAATATTGCTTATTTTCCTAATTAATAAGAAACAACTAGCAATATTTCCAGTATAGTGTGATGTAAATGGACATTGGCAATATACTTTCCTGTCGCCCACCATTGTATTTCACATTATGCCCCACAATAGCATGTAGTGTCTCTAATTTATGAAAATGTGAACATAAATAGGAAAATATGAATAAAAAATGGCAAGCAGTGATTAATTTCTCCACCCGAGGACAGACTTGATTAACAATCTTAGTGTCATTTTGTTAATAAATCATTGCCTTTTCTAATACTGACTATTATTAAACAATGAGTCACTTAGTTATAGAAGCTAAAGCCCCCCCCCCAAAAAAAAATAAAAATATTTGGATGTTTTAAGGACCTATGGGTATTAAATGGAAGTATATAAAAATACACTATATATTTGAGTTAAGTCTGAAGCTCACATCTGTCATTATGTATCAACTGCTATCCCCACTAATTTGTCAGAGCACCATAAATTTTACAAGAAAGCAGACTAAAATATGAGGCAAAATCAGGTGCAGTCAAGAGCTTGTATAGCCCTTGACCCAACAATACACACACACACACACACACGCACACGCACACACACACACACACACACACACACACACACACACACACACACACACACACACACACACACACACACAAACACACACACACACACACTCATAACAATCAACAGTCACTTGTATAACTGTGACTTTACACCACAAATGTTTACTTGTGTTCAAATGAATAAATAAATACATACATAACAGCCATACAGGAATTCATCTTCTCAACTTACTATTGTCAGAATACAGTGTACAACCAACATTAACTAAGTAACTCTCAACATCATAGCTAAAAAATCAAGGAGAAAGCTAAAAAGTAATGGGAGAAAAATGACTAAAATCAGGGACAGATTTTGCCTTTATAGGTTCACATGTAGTTAACAGCCATGTAGTCCATGAAACCACTGATCAGCTTAGCCCAAGTTCTCAATTCTAACAAAGCGTAATCTGGTTAAGTGACCTGCTCAAAGACACAAAGAAGGACAATGTAGCCTGGTAGACTCAAACCCTAAACTACAGAAAGTATTACATTTACAGCTAACAGCTATAATTCTCTACTTTGCCAGATTCTCAGAGTCAGTAAATAGACTACATAGGTTCATAGGTTCATAGGTTGGTACAAGGCTATTGGTCCTAGGGCTTGTACAAGCCTAGCCATAACAATTCCCTGGATATTTCTTCCCACAATATTTACTTCCCTGGACCCCTGTCTAGCAGGGTGACTGACATGATTCCCGGGGTGAATTTCCTATCTCCCATCCAATCATCAAGGTTCCTTTTGAAGAGGGCCAAGGAGGCACTCTGCTTGACATGTATGGGCAGTCTATTCCAGAGTATGGGGAGTCTCTGGGTCAGGAACCTATCCCTCCAGCATGTTTTGTTCATTGTGATGACAAGGTTTAGATCCCTGGAGCGTGTGGCTCTCAGGGATTGGGATTTCTTTAAGTGGAGCATGTCCAACAGCTCAGGGTTTGACATGGCCTTGTATGTTAAGCAGAGATCGCCTCTGAGTAGACGATATGCCACAGAGTATAGCTGGAGCTTTTTTAGATGGTCAGCATATGGAATCTGCTTTAGGCCTGTGATTCTTTTAGTGAGGTATTTCTGCAGCCTTTCCAGCTGTTTCAGATGTCTTTTAAGGTACATACCAAATGGGGCATTATACTCTATAATGGGTCTAATGAGGGATGAGTACAGTGGGACAATGACCTCCTTTTTTCTGGATGAAAAGCCCCTAGTGATGAGGTGTGCCACATAGAAGGATTTCCTGACTGTTGTGGCAATGTGGTTATCGAAGGTGAGACCACTGCCCACCTGTGTCCCTAAGTCTCTCAACACACTTTCAATGTTTAGTGTACTGCCACCTATGTGGTAATTCATGGGTACATGCTTTTTCCAAAGGGGGTAACTATACATTTCTTGGCATTAAGCTTGAGCTCATGACTCTGGCACCAGGCATCTGTTTCTGTAAGGCCCTTTTGTGGAATATCCACATCATTTGGGGATTCAATAATGGCTCCCAAATTTGCAGTCATCTGCAAACTTTGTTAGACAGACTCCCTTAGTGTTGGCCTGTACTTCAGAGAAGTAGATGCCAAACAAGAGTGGTCCCAGGAATGAACCCTGAGGTACTCCACTTGTCACTTGTCTGGAGCTGGATTTGGAGTCGGCTACTTGTACAGTCTGGGTTCTGTCAGTAAGCCAGTTGGCAACCCATCAAGTGATGTAGAGATTTATGCCCAACTTAGTAAGTTTATCTATGATTCCAGAGTGGAGGATGGTGTCGAAGGCCTTGGCGAGGTCCAGATAGGTTGTGTGGATGGCCTTACCCTCGTCCACAGCTCTGGAGACTGATTCAAAGAAGTCAGTCAGGTTCAGGAGACAAGATCAGCCCTTCACAAACCCAAACTGGGTGGGGTCCAGTGTTTGAAGGTTGCCAATGTCTTTGTTTATAAGTTCCATGCCCTTGCAGATTAGGCTCGGCAGACTGATGGGACGGTAGTTCCCGGGATCCATGGTGGATCGCCTCTTGTGGAGTGGGATAACTGTAGCTGTCGCCACTCAGTGGGCATGAAGCCTGAGGTGAGGCTATGATTAAACATGACACTTAGGTGAGGTGCCAGTTCATTTTGTAGTTCATGTAGTACACAGCCCGGGATGTCATCCCTAGCTGCTGAAATCCAAGGTTGAAGACTTTATGATTTGTCACATGTACATTGTTATATACTGGCAGAAGTGGAGAAACTAAGCTCAGTTTTGAGATATAACTACAATACCTCTTGGCTTAAATGTACTGCTGACAGTGAAACCTAGTCAGTTATGGAGAAAATATACATTTTGATTGGGCAAAGCATTTATTACTACATCTAATATACATAAATGTGATACAAAAAATGACAACAACAAGTAGACATAATTCTGTTTTTGTTTTTTGCATTTTTTTTCATTAAGAGAGACCTGGTTCATATCCATCCAGGAAAGCTCTTTACCTGCTCACTTATAATTCTATCCAAATGTGCCTCCTCTAAGACAAAAAATTCCTCAAGGAGAAAAACATTAACTTGTTGCATGAATGTTCCCATTCTACAATGGATATATTTGTTGTCCAATAAAATAAAATGAAGTCTCCATTTCACACCCTCAAATGCCTAAGATCATTAAGCAAGTGCAATTTGGTTCAATTACCTTCTTTATTTTTAAGGGGAGGTAAAGGGGGGGGTTAAGCAACAAAATAGTTTTCTTCTACGGATTGCAGTCATTCTGGAGCTAGATTGAAGCTGGCAGTAAGCATATCACATTCTTCTATGCTATCTGGTCAGTTCAGGCCTTTTGAGTCAGCAGGAAACACTAGAAACAATATTAACATGTTTGCTGAAATGTTCTACATGAAGTATAATGCATGTACCAGCAGCCATTCAACAACATACTGTTCTTGCATAGAGCACACTTCATGAAATTGCATTAGCCACACTCTCTCTAAATTTCTAACCTCTTGCATCAGAGGCAACATGGGATATATGCAAATAATCCTTTAAGGATGTCAGATGTTTCAGCTAAATAGCAATTCTGAATGTCCATGACTTTTTCTTCTACTTTTACTTTTAAGTCTATTTATGGACAATAATGGAAAGTCTAGCTTTGGTATACTTTTTTTGTGTGTTTTTTAACCAGTTGTTTTTTCTGTGTGACCTTTTTATTCATTCTTTTAAATTTCTAACCTGCACAAAGTAAGATATCAAGCCAACATACCTTTGATCTCAAGGGCAAGGGCTAGCCTTAGGCCAGTTGAGCCATTCGGGTACAATAGGGCCCTAGACCTAACATGGGCCCTATACTTGTTGATGCAACCTGCAGTCCAGAACTATAGTAGCTAAATCATGTGCTGTCCTGTGCAGTTTGCAGACTGGTGCCACCTTCAACTTTAACTTGAAGAGAAAGGAAAAAAAAGATCTTCTGTTTGAAGACTTAAATAAATTGCTCTTCTACTTGAAACTGCAGAAATCTGCTTGTTACAGATGTAACAAACATCTTACTATAGTCAAACTACCACACACTGAGCATGTCAGTACTTTTGCCATGACCACAAATGCAGTGCCACCTTTTCATTAACAAATAGAGGTATTGCACATATATCTCAACTGTCCAGATTTTTGCTTCATAATTTTGGTCTGTTTCTCGGAAAATCTGTGTTTTTTTGGAAAATTGGTGAGGAGTGAATTCAATAATTTATATCAGATATTAGAGTTTTGGGGGTTCATATCCTTCAGAAAATGCATGGTAACACAATTTATTTTATTCTAGCAACTTTCCAAGTTTATAAGAGCAATATTTAAAATCTGTCCCATATGTGAGCCTTTTCCACCCATTATTTTGGCTTTATTCAGATTTGTTGTGCCTAAGAGGTTGAGAGATATGCTTTTGCATCATCAACACCTGCCACTCACAAACACTGAGAGTTTCACACCTTCAAGAACATAAAAAAATAAATAAATAAACAGGGACTTTACCTTAAAAAGTAAAGAAAAGTTCTTCTACAAGCTGGTTGTTACAAATATAACACACAGCTTCCTATAGTTAAGTTATCATACACTGTCCCTTTTTTAGAAAACATCCCTGATTAATTTGGTCTCATATTTTAGCCCTGTCAGACAGTAACGCTAGTCGTTATAATTTCATATTTTATATTGTTCAGAAAATGCAAAGTGATGCAAAACATGTTATTCTATTAACTTTTTAAGTGAATTAGAGTAATTTTTGAAAAGAAATGTGTGCCCCCAATTCTGGAAATTTGCTCCCCTGTTATTTTTGCCTTTGTAATTTTGGAAATGTATTCCCCTGTTATTTTTGCCTCTGTCTAGAATTCTTCATCAAATAAATAGATATAATGCAAGTGTACTGTTGGCATTCATAAATGAATGCCAGTACCGTACCTCTCAGTTGTCAAGAATTTTGCAGAATGTCCATATTTTTAACATATTTTTTTGGACTGACAGGGCAGTAGTCTTTCAAAAGCATATAATGTAGGAATTTATCATAACAATAATCAATTTATGTAATCATCTAAGGATGCAGTTTAGGAAAATAAATGATTGTTTATATGGAACAGACAGACTCACAAGTAATACAAATGCTCATTAATATCAGGAATAGGAATTGCCACTGACAATACAGACTAGAACTCCACAAGTCACCAGTGTAACTAAAGACCAGTGCTGCTTGTTCATTTTAAACCTGCTTCAATTATCTTAGTAACCTAACCTACTAAATCTTGGATCATAGCACAGATTTTTTCAGATCAAAATGTCTAAGCCCTGAGTACAATAAAGATGAGCCATTAAAACAAACCACACACACACACACACACACACACACACACACACACACACACACACACACACACACACACACACACACACACACACACTGATGTACATTTAAATAAAATACAGGGTATCCCTAGTAAGCAAACCTGCTACTCGAATCCATTCCAAGAAAATGCTGAAACTATTCTAAATGCGCATCACTTATTAAGAATGATGCAAGACTAACAAAATTAAGCTGAAATGAAAAGCAATTAGTTTAGTTAAAATGGGTGAGTAAATAAAACACAGTAAGTGGAATATGTTGCACCTAATCAGGTAAAACCACTTTCACACCCAGTTCAACCTCCACAAAGAGATAATATCACAATACAGTCCCATAAAGTTACAATAAAGATCACTTAATGTAGTCTTGCACCAAAACTGTTCAGCATTCCTCACTTTCTGAAGTACTCTAATAATAAATTGTCACCAATGAAAATTGCCAGTTTTACTCAGTACCTAAAAACTATCCACCTGTTGTGTAAATACCAGACATTGTGGTAATATAAAAGAAAAGGTGATTCTCAACAAATCAAGACACACAGAAATGGAGATGTAAATATAGGACACTGAGATAAAGGCATGAGAGAGAGATAAGAGAGAGTGAATGTGTGTGTGTGTGTGTGACAGAGAGAGAGAGAAAGAGATTCAGTACAACTCAAGAAAATATAGAAAAGCTGCTCTGGTAATGTAGAAGAATTTAGCATCAACTACAGCCTAGCCACCCTGGGTTTGATTACTCTCTCGAGCAACTAATGGAATGGCAAGGAGGCATGAGTATTTCCTTTCCTAGGAGGGAGGCAGGGTGGTCCTGAGTATGTGTCCTATGATAATCCCTGGTGGAGACTGGAAATGTCATTATAGAATGAGTAGTTCAAATGGGGACAGGGTGGAGACTTGACTTAGCTGTCATAATTGTGGGGTAAGATGTTGCACATTTCCACTGCATACCTGCCCTTGTATGCACCAGTGGGATCTGAAATGGAGGGGAAGACGGGTGAAACAAGGGTAGGCCATAAAATAATAAGAAAAAAGAAAAAAATGTATTGAAGTGGGATGGTATTGCTCCCCCCCCCCCAAAGAATGTCCTTAAGATCCTCGTTGGCCCCAGCACACAGTTCTGGCAATGGACCAAAGGTAGACTGCAGTGCTGGTAGACTCACTGAAGGATGTGGGGCATTGTGGTAACCTGATAAAGCTGTCAGAAGGAAAGAAGGGGAGAAAAAGAAGTCCAAAAAAGAACAGACAGAAAAGGAAAGATATGTAAAATGTAGTCGGGATGATTAAATCTCATTCAATATAATGCAAGAATAGGTGGATCATGTTTTAAATGGATGGCTTCTGGGATGGGTACAGTGAGGGAATTGTTTTTGTGAGTAAAGTAATGGATCAAAAATCAGGGATAGATTTAGGGTTGAAAGGAACAAGTGGATAAGGAGATTGAATGAGATTATGCTTCTCTAAGGAGTTTTCAGTGGTACTGAAATCCATTAATAATCAACTTAACATAGATGATCTCCTAAAATTGATTATACTTCAGCATTTACATCTATGGAACAGACATTTGAACACTAAAAGATAAGAGAGGAGAGGCTTTTTGTTGTTTAATAAATACAGGCCACGGTGGTGCAGCAGTTAGAGTTGCTGCCTCACAGCAAGAGGCTCTCCGGTTCGATTCTCGACTGGGGTGCCTTCTGTGTGGAGTATGCATGTCCTCCCTGTGGTCGCGTGGGTTTCCTCCGGGTGCTCTGGCTTTCTCCCAAAGACATGCTGTAGGTAGATTGGACACTCTAAATTGGCCCTAGGTGTGTGTGTGTGTGTGTGTGTGTGTGTGTGTGTGTGTGTGTGTGTGTGTGTGCCTTCTGTGGAAGGTTGGTTACGGGCTGGCAACTCGACACCGTAAAGCTCCACTGCCAATCATGAGCAGACAGGTGATCCACTGTGGTGACCCCTAACCGGGAAAAGCCAAAAGAAGAATAAATACAGTCTCAGACAACTTCATTAAGGTCTCCTTCTGTTAGAGGAGCTACCATCAGCACAACCTATCTCTTGAAAAGAAAAAAATAGCAATTTAAACTTGAACTGTATCATTTCAGAATATTCTTCATTCTGCTAGGTATACATAATACACTTTTGCCAAGGTGCAATACCTATATAATTTGCTTCATGATGCATATGAAACTCCCATCCCAGTTCTGCTTCTTTACTTATATTCTATCCAATGGTCACCCATGATCACACTTTCAGTCTTGCAGCCACTTCCACTGTCATTCCATGAGAAAAATAAAAACCTCCAGTGTGGTACTCAGTCTTTCTGGTATTAGTAGCCACAGAATAGTGCAATTAGAGAAAGTCTCCATTTTAAGTTTAATTTACTGGATTGAGTTTAGACTCTCTTGCTTAATTTACTTACAAAATGACATTAGCTGACTAGACAGCTCCATGACATAGATGGATATAGCCCTAACTACCATGCAAGTGACCCAGGTTTTACTATGCCTCAGGTACTTGGCTAGGGCAGATGAGAGTGAGTGGCTATGGATGGCATGCCCATTCCAGGGGAGGAATGTAGCTGTGGTTCTCCACATGGGTTACATCTGGCAGAAGAACTAGATGTTCACTTACTGGAATTTTACCTTGCCAAGTCTGCATTGTTAATAGAGTCCACACTATGTGGCCATGGAGAATTTACTATGCAGAGGCACACTTCTCAGTAGACAGTGCTCACTGAGTATGGAGGAGCTTCCAAGTGGGGAGAGGTACTTCCAAAGGGAGAAAATGAATGACCCCCAAAGGACCAGTATGCTGGCTCACTCTCTACCTCTTGATTCTTGCTAGGGAATGGAGAGTTTATTGTGATTTCAAAGCAGGAATGAATAGGGTATAAGACTCTTAGCTAGCCTGGGAATGTCCAACTCTCTTCCTGCAGGAAGAGATAGGCTAAGTGGTTGAAGGCAGAGGAAAGAAATTACATTAATGGAACAATTTAAAAAATGTTGTCAGAGTAGCCATGAGACATGTGGGACCATGCTTCCAGGATTACAGCTAAGAAAAAAAAAAGAGGTTACAGGGGGATGGCCAGGATACAAACAGTTTCACATCCAAGACATGTGGTAAAGAGTAAGAAGCTATTTTAGCACAAGAGTAGACAGGCAGTTAGCTCTAATCTTTTAGAAGTTAAGTTTGCTTACAGAGTCAATGGCAGTAGTTAGGGAGATGTGTGTGTGTGTGTGTGTGTGTGTGTGTGTGTGTGTGTGTGTGTGTGTGTGTGTGTGTGTGTGTGTGTGTGTGTGTGTGTGTGCGTGTGTGTGCATACGTAAGTGATGTAGACTGCATGACATGGACACATATGTAAGCGAGGTAGGCTGCAGGACATGGACGTATATGTAAGCGAGGTAGGTTGCAGGACATGTGTCAACAGAGAAGCTCTAACAGGGGCTCAGGAGTGTGGAGTGGTAGTCTGTTTGCAAATGAGTGGTAAGGGTCACAGTGATAAGGTTCAAATAAGGAGAAATTCAGCTATAATTTTGAAAGGAAAAGCAGAAGATTTACCCTGGCAAAAATGCAGAAGAGAGAAAACAAAAACACAGTTCTGTGGTGGTATCTAGAAACATTAATAAATTATTAATATTATAATTAGTTGTATAGCTTATTTTGTATTAAAATACCTTTCTAATGAGGTCATAATAATAAAGAATAGTACATTAATCAAAAAGCTTCACACTTATTTATTTATTTATTGATTTATTCATTCATTCATTCAACCATTTGATTATTCAGCGAGTGAGCTAGTCTACTGACCCATATCAGCCACAACCCAAGTACAAAAGTACGAAAAAAAATCAAGTAATGCAGTACAAATGGGAAAAAAGCAAGCAGGCTAACAAAACAATACAAATGTGTAGAGTTTTCAAAACAAAAGATTAAATATTTACAGTGCATTAGTAGAGCATACTCAAAGACATACAAGTGGAAAAAATTAATTCAATATACAAAACTTTTATTTTTTGTATAAGGGAAGTTGACACTTGTGAAGCAAAGTACTGTCATAATGTTACAATCGGTGAAAAAAAAATAAATAATGAGTGCTGGTTTAACAAATGTCATGAAATCAAGTGGACTTTACAGCCTGGAAAAAGTATTTCTTCAGCATTCTTTCTACTAGGAAAAAAAAACATGTCTTATTACACTTCTCTGAGTCTAACAAACTACTTATACAATATATGTTTTGCAAATAAGAAAATTTGTTTGGCAGGGAGCAACGATGTAATAGTAACATTTAAATGCTGTGACTCATATCAGGCATTTAGAGTTCAGAGACCTTGTCTTTGTATCCATAAGCATTTTACCTCACTGATTATATTTTGTGGAAAACCATCTGCTAGTGGGGAGTAACTGCAGTCCATTGAAGTACCTGATTGGTCCTCCCCTCAGCTCAGTTGTTCTCCAACTACTTTTGCTTTTGTGGCTCCAAATTCAAAATCATTTCTCTAATTTCTCTACCCCATGACCCAAGTGAACTCTCCATCCAGCTGCTTCAATCTACTGTTAGACACATTGCATTTTTGAATATTTTATCAGAAATGTTCTATTATAAATGTTGAATGCTGTACTAATGCATTAATCACCAGCATTCTTACCTTCATAACTAAGTCCTTCCCAGCAGATAGTTTTTCATAAGCGCATACACCAAGTGTGGTCACCGCTCTGTTCCACCCTTGCTACACTCGGGCTCCAATTTGCTCCCCTACCCTGCCCCAATTCCCACCAATCTGCACTACATCTACATTTATACTATCCAGCCAAATCAGTAATACTAAACCACACCTATCCAACTTAAACACATAACCCTTAAGATTCCATCATTTAGATCCCTATTACTCATCACTCCTAGCTGTAGCTCAGCCTTTCATCATTACTTCTTTGTTTCTTCCAGTGTATAACCACTAACTGTTTTTCACACCACTTACATACTTTCTGTCTTTTCTATCATCAAACATATATTACTAACACAACCCACAATTTTTTTTCCAAACTATTTATCCTCCATCTATTACTCCCAAATTAGGTAACAATAACAGTATGAGTTGCTTAACTGTAGGCTTCAGTCTGCTACTGCTATGCCTTAACCACCTCACCTATTACCAAAGGCACCAGATTCACACTATCATCTCCCCAATTAAGTACCTGCCAGATAAACCTACCCCACCTAAAGCTAATATCGTAACAACAGCCATCTATCAGGACACACTGCCCTGTTTCAAACTTAAACCACTAAATGTACCATCAAGTAAACTTAAAATGACTTCCAATGCTAGAACAACACTAAAACAATATCTAAAAACACTAGTCCAAAACACATAAATCCTAACCAGTGGTGATATTCAACCTAATCCAGGCCCAACAAAACTCATCTCAAAAGAAAACAAAGTCAGTAGTACTGAACAAAATCAAACAGCACCTTATCCATCTAAGAGTAGTCAAGTAACTTTCATTACACTAAATGCTATAAGTATTTGTAATAAAATCACAGAACTCCATCCTTGGATAGCTGTTCAAAAACCTAGAATACTAACTATAACAGAAACATGCCTAAAATTAAATATTAGTAACACCCAAGTATTAACCCAAACTACAGCATAATTAAGAATGACCAAACTAAAAGTAAAGGTGGTGATGTAGCAATAATTTATCCAGATCGTCTCAACCCAATCCTTTATAACACCCCATACCACAATTTAGTAATGCAGAACTTCTTATCACTTTCCTCAAACTAAACAAACACCAACAAATCTGTATAACTACTTTATATATTCCCCAGTTAATGATATCAATGTTTTAGAAGACAGTCTACACTGGACTTTTAACTTCCATCCCTCATGAAACAGTCCTACTAAGAGATGCTAATACTAACTGACTTTACTTTATATCTGTCTCCCCTAAATTTAGCATAAATCATTTTTGGATACAAACGATACAAACTCCAACATTCTTTAGAAAAAGCTCAAATTCCATACTAGACTGGATCTTAGTATCTGATCCCACTAAATTTACCTCATCTGGCACTCTATCAAATCCCCTCAGTGGCCATCTCCCTGACTTTACCAAATGTCACACACAAAACTTTCCAAAACAGCAAACTATAAAAACTATTCGTAACACAACACATTTTAACCCTCAGACATTCAACAATATCCTCTCCTTGATATCCCATTAGATGATGCCATTGAGAAATTTAACTCAATATTTCTTAACACCTTAAACAAAATGGTACCCCCCCAGAAATAAATGAATAAAAACAAGAGATGCATCCTGGTTAACTAACACTACAAGAAGACTAATGCAAACTAGAGATGAAGCCTGGAAAAATTGGTAGACAACACAGAACCCCACAAAATTTCCAACAATATAAAAGTCTTTGTAACCAGGCCAAAAAACAGATAAACTCGGACAAAAAACATACTAAAGTGAACTCCAAAATAACTGCAAAGCCAATCCCAAGAAATTCTGGTCAATCATCAAGCAAATACTACAACCAGGGAAAAATATAATCCCAATCCATATCCACACAGCACACCTCTAGACACTGGTACACAACTTGATACCTAGTTTGTAGACACCATAACATTTATTACAAAACAGGTTAGTATTAGCACTGCAGATCACAAACAACTATTTCCTCCTCATTTACACTTCAACCAGTATCTACAGTCATATATAAAAAACATCTTTAGCAAACTAAAAATCTGCTCTGTCTCTGCAGATAATCTCCCCAGTGAATTCCTTAAAATAACAGCAATAGCATATTTTACCCCATATCCATAATCATAAATAGATCCATACAGGAAAATTATGTCCCCAAAATCTAGAAAAAAATCACATATCATTCCCCTCCATAAAGGCAGTACTTCTACAGACATCAGTAATTTCAGACCAAAAGCTATCCTATTCCCCCTCTCTGAAATCTTAGAAAAATGCATCCACAAACAACGTTTACAATACCTCAACCAAGAAAAACTTCTAACTCAAACCAGCATGGTTTTCGACCCTCACATAACACAAATACACATCTTACAATTTCCACAGATACAGTAAACAAAGCCAGAGCTAGAGGTCAACTTGTCTCTGCCATATTCCTTGACCTATCAAAGGCCTTTGATATAAACAGCCATACTAAACTACTAGAGCAAATGTCAGGCTTAAGTCTAACACCAAACACCCTAAACTGGCTCAAGAATTATCTTATGATATATGTCAATTATTAAAATGACAATCAGTGCTCTCAACTTTTCTCCCTGTCAAAACTGACATCCCACAAGGATCAGTCCTTGGTCCTCTACTCTTTAATATCCTTACAAATTCTCTTCATACTTGCACATAACATGCTTCTCTCATACAGGACGCTGATGACTCAGCACTTATATGTGCTTCCAGCAACCATACACACCTCAACTAAACAGCACAAGAATCCCTCACTGCCACTGAAAAACGGGTTACAAAACTCCCAATTCCTGCTTAACCAAAGAAAACCAAACTTTTTCTTTTTTGTCCTAAATCTCTGTCTCATGAAAAACACAACTTTAAAATATACTCCCTCAATGATACCACTATAGAAGTGGTAACTAGTACAAGACTGTTAGGCATGACTATAGATAACAACCTTAAATTTGATTTACACATACATAATGCCACCAAAAAAAACACACCAAAAACTAGGCTTAAGCTACAGAGCTAGAAACTTCCTCACCTCCACGTCCAAATAGTTATCTTCTGCCTTGTCCTCTTTATGGAGCCCCCATCTTCACTGATCTTCAAATCTCACTTACTCAAAAACTTCAACACTGTTGCAATAAAATAGCCAGCTTTGCATCAAATTCCCACTGCTGTACCCACCACTGCACTGCACTGAAAAGCCTTAGCTGGCTATAACTACCCACCTACCTAAAATATATTCGGCTAATTACCACACATAAAATCATTCATTACCAGTCATCTTCCCAGCCTTAAATTCTATATTACAAAAAAACTTCCCTAAAATGACCCCTTCAATCAAGTAACCAAGTTCAACTCAATGTTCATAAACCAACTATATCAGCAGAGTATTCTCTGTATCCTCACCCCATAGCTAAACTGTGGAACTCTATGCCCACATCTATAAAGACAGACACTCCCCTCAAATCCTATACACACTCTCTTTTAAAAACTATCTAAAATGTACATGGTTCTGCTCATGTTCTACACCAGGTTAATCAAATAGCTCCTTAATTTGTAACTGTAACAGCATTATCCTCCAGCTTGCTATTATATTTTATATAAGTAATAATGCATTGCCCCTTTTACCTATAACTTACACTACTATCACTATACAGTCCCCTAACTTTTCTTTCTCCCTTTTGCTTGTTCCCTAGCCATACTC
>NC_056741.1:985250582-985258082 GCF_019279795.1 Protopterus annectens | reverse complement strand
CCTTCACGACCCTGGAGGTTCTTGGGCTGGGAGCTGAGCAGGAGAAGCATACAGACCCTGTAACTGCACACCGGGGGCTTCAAGGTGGTGTAGCACATCCCCCAAGTCTCTGTGGAGCTCCCTATGCACCAGATCCTGGACCTGACTTCAGGTGACAGGATCCTGTCTGTGTGTGCTCCCGGGGGGGGGGGGACAAACACCATCCCCTGAGATGATTCAACCTAAAGGTAGTGCAGGAGCAGCAGATGATGAGGTCCCAGGGTGGGTCCCAGATGCGCTGTGGCCTGGTAACATGGCCAGATTAGGTGGGAGAGGTGGTTTTGCTGGAAACTGACTTCCCAAACATGCTATTGTGTCACAGTTATAGAACATATGTGGGTAGTAATAGTCCACACATTCTAGGATTACATCTAACAGCATGCATAGATATCCCCATTAACACAAAACACCAGATTTGGAGCAGTCACATAGCAAACAGAACACATGCATATATGGAACCATAGTGGCCCTTACAATGGCATGCAGGTGACATTGTTTGCAACAGGCCACCAATGATAGTGTTCCAACATGGAACATGACTAGAAACACATTGCACAATTTGTTGTATAATACGATATCTGTCCCAACAGTAGGTTTGCTGTAAACATACCCATTGAGTTGTGTGTTCAGATTATTGTTGCAGATATGGTGGGGAGAGACAGAGATGTGAATTAACAACTATTATATCCTTGAGTATGAGGTCCTCAGACCTTTTTCCTCTTTATGTCTTTTAGGCACCATGTCAAGAGAGCGTTTACCATTCTATTCCCCCCAGGAGAATGAGGTTATAATAAACCTCCTTGTGCAAAACTACCACACCTTGTTTGGCTGTACAGCCCATGATCTGTAGGAGAGGACCGCCTTGTGAAACTAGCCCGTCCACAGGGTAAACGATGTCGGCCTTCATAACTGCAATTATGAGAAGGTCCAACATCGTTGCACTGACTTACTCCATCATGCCCCTCAGTGTGCTGCTGCATTTAGGAGGGACCAGCTAGCCACAAAGGGGGTCATGCCATCCAGCCCCCCTAACACATTCTGAGGAGCTCCACGATAGCCTTAGGGCACCTGCCCACCAGCAAAGACAAGACCCTGTGGATAGCATTGTGGAGGTGGGTGCTACCCGCACAATGGACAAGGAGTGTGCAGGTAAGGCCCCAGGGAACATCAGTAGCCCACTGTTGCTTATCCATCTGCATCTGTATAGTTTAATTATGCATATGAGAGATAAAATATATATAGTCTGTTGCTGCATTGTAGTAATAAACAGATGTGCATAATCTGTAGTATTGTGGGTTTTTACTGTTGATGTACTGAAATGCTGTTCCCAACCTGTACTAATGTCACAGCTGTAGCTACTGACCTCACATCTCTTACACAACTATGTAGGTCCCTCTGGTATACCTCTGGGGCAGCAGCCTGTAGCTGGTGAGTATGGTGTTGTTTGTTCAGGTTTGCCAATACACCAGCCATGTTAAGGCCATGGTATTTGCCATGCCACATTTAACACAACTACCCATAACGCATGCTGTACATGTTCACTTATTGCTGCTGTTAACTGCACTGCATCACAATGGTCATCATGGTGGCATATCTGAAGGGTATGTAAGAGTCCTGCAATATAACTAGCAACCTGTCATTGCAAGATGTGTGAACAGAGATGAAAATAATGGTGGGACAAATGGCCTACAGTAGGAACATGTCTGAAATATCACCCTTATACAGTGGCTACTACAGTGTATATACCACTATTACAATGGCAACTGTTACAGATCTACGCAACAACATATCACAATATCGCATTTCACAAACCTTACAACCTGTAATATGGTCCTAACATGAGCAATGAATGTGTAATATGGAGTCCTATGTTAGGGAATACATACCTTAACAAACATTGGAAGAATATGTGTGCATACACTCCAAATAACATATTGTGGAAGCAGTTTTTGAGGTACTGACAGCATTCATTCTTCATGAGTATACATCTTCCAGCAAGTACAGCTCCTCAATGTCACACCAAGAAATGGTCTACTGTGCAAGACACATGTCCATCAAATTTGCCCACTCACCTGCAACAGAGGCAGCCATGGAATGGATCCCATTCCCAACAGGTAGCATGAAGGAGTGGGACATGTAGCCTTACCTCACCATTGCATTTACCATGGCAAACAGTTCAGACAGTCATGTATGTGACAAGGATGTATGGGACAACATTACTGTAGAAAATAAACAGATGGTCATCCAAGACAGGTGATGACACATGTTCCTAACTGGTCATGCAGGCTGCCTAGTAGCATGTCACACTACTGTGAGAGTTGCAAGAATGTCTAGCAAGTACTGGCTGTGCAGTACGTGTGTCAACAATAACCTGGACTCTGCATAAGTGTTGCCCTTGGGTTTGGGTAATCAGATGGGAGAGTTGTTCCACAGGAAACATCAGCCAGGGCTCTCTGCAGGTAGCATATTCATAACATCAAAAGTCCCCCAAAGGCATGTGTTGCAATGTGTAATGGTGTACCAAGACCAAGTTCGAAACCTACAAACAGTATCAATTAAGATACATTTGCTGCACAAGCAACACCTCACTCCACCTCAGGCCTACCATCCCCATCTGTACCTTGCTGGTGCCAGTGTACACCTGTATGTTTGCCATTCATTTCCAGGGACTAGGCCAGTGCACATGGTGTTCTGAATTTGGGACACTGCAAAATGACACTCATGTGTAGCCCATAGTTGTCAAGCATCTGCAAAAAGGCTGAGGATGGGCAGGGGTGTCATCCTGAAATCCAACAGTGAACTGAAGCAGACATCCAAAGCTCACTAAGAATGGCTGTATCTGCACACAGTCATGGTCATGAATTGTGGCATACATAATCCTAACTCCACAACAATAGTGAAGGCACTGTGTGACCTCCAAGAAATGTGAACACGAGTTGATCTTGCAATCTTGCAGACCTGGGGGACATTTGTAGGGCAGAGTGACCAAATACTGGCAAGTGCAGATGGCCCATGCTAGTATATCCCTTCCAGGAATAGTGACTGCTGTAGGAAATGTAACAGTTGGTGCAACAAAACATCTTGTTAAGGGTGTGCACACTTATTCACACACAGATTGTATGCATCTCAATCAGCATCTGCACAACTAACACATTTGTTTGATACTGCATTTGATTGCACAGGTCATATGCCACATATCAGGTTCATGAAATGTTAACATATGCAGTATTGTGGCCCTATGGCATATCAGGGAAGAGGGAGCCATGTCAATAAGGGTGTGTACACTCCTCATAGCCACAGTAAGGTTTGAAGGTTGTCAGTGTAATTGTATTCTATTGGTCATACATGCACCGCTGATGATGAGATCTGCAAATCAGACATCAGGCATTCACTATTGACATCTGTCCACATATCATCCCAGATATGTGTCAGACAAGCACATAAGGGCTGTGAGCAGTAAAGAAAACATAACTGACACACATATACACATTCAGTAATGGTGTGTACACCTGTGAGGTATGGTGCACAGTACATGCCAGGGTGATGAACAGGTGCACAAGAATACTGTGTACATGGTTGCAGTGTGTTCCAGGGAAAGGGGCATCACCTACTAACACAACCCATGCTTCATGCATCACAGAGATGTATAATGTTGGTAACAGGAATTGACTATAGCTGCAGTGCATGTTCTTGAGTGCCATATGTCATGCATGTTGACAGATGGGTAATGAGAGGTCTGTGTGTAATATCTTTGTGCAACTTTACCTTTAAGTGTGTGTGTGTGTGTGTGTGTGTGTGTGTGTGTGTGTGTGTGTGTGTGTGTGTGTGTTTGTGCATGTGTGCGTGTGTGTACAGTTAAGCAATGATGTACAGGTCTTAATGTGTGTTTCTTGTTTTCCCCTCACAGATGGCGAGGTAGGTCAGGGTCTCTCCTGCAGGCAAACTGATGTTAGTGTCCATACAGACACTGACAACGATGATAGGTGTGTTGAGGCCCAGGCAGAGTTGCCAGGGGCTGAAGCTGCACCCTCGTTTTACATCCCACTGTTATCCACCCCATCTCTGCACACAGTCACATTGCCTATACATACCCCATCACCAGTGGCCATAGATGAAGGACAGTTAGTGGGTGGTGGCATGGGACAGGACAGTGTGGTGTCTATGACACATGTCTGAACACAGCAGCCATAGCCGGATGCCTGGCGAGGTACAACACAGGCAGATGTACAGGGGTGCTCATAGAAGGGCTGCTGGTCATCATGCCCCTGGCAGATATGCCACATTTGGTGTCACCAGATGCATGTTTCAAGCCATCATGGAGGTACAGGCACGTATGGAACAGTGTACCAGACAGGGTCTGAGACTGCAGAGGGCTACTCATTCTGCTGTTACTGACAACATCTGTGATCTTGCAGGTGCCCACCATTATTTTTCAGAGGTCCTGGATAGATGGTTGGGTGAGATGGTGGGAATCCCAGACTGTGGAATGTCTGAGCTTGAGCATATGATGGGAGTAGTGTGACGACCATGTGGACATAGACCAACAACACCAACAGATGGAGGTTGACATGGCCATGCAAAAAGTCAGAGCCACTCCTGTAGTAGCAGTACCAGCTCCAGCATTGCAGGGGGGAGCTGTCCACACCACAACATAGCAGGCCATGTGCAAATGGCCCTGGCTGGTCCCAAGAGGGACCCGGCTCCAGCAGACATATGTCATCATCAGGGGAGATGTACATGTATCATGGCTTGCACCTGGCGTTGCCCATGGAATCCCTGGCAAGCACAGTTCTCATGTCCATGGCCAGAGACGGTGAACTGCACACCCTGCCAGGTACGGTCTGCAGCTGTCCAACAAACCCCTGTATAGGGGAGCCACATGGCAGAACTATGTGTATGCATGCATACAGACACATCACCGACACAGCTAGGGTAACTGCATACCCACACACACCACATTGTAATAGCCCAGTTAATAATGAAACCCCCTAACACACACATGATGTCAAACAAATAGTTCAGCCTAGGTCTCTGGCAAACTCACAACACACCCTGTGCATATAATGATACCTGTGCCACATTCCTGTCATCCATAACATCGATGCAGGGGCAGGCTAATATGGTTCTGATGCACAGGGTGACTGTACTGTGGTGTACCAATGTAATGCTGTGTAACATGCTTTCAGCAGGAAAGTTTAAAGCTTACATGTCAGGATGTGTAGCTGTCCAGCCATGGTGCATTATATCTGTTATTAACACTGAGTGATTGTGGTCTCCATAATGTATTCTGTTTGTGTTGTAGGTGTCTGCTGTTGTTTCTTACAAGGGGTATGGCACTGTGGTGATACCTTGACTGTGCCATATCCTGGGTACAGCTGAATACAAGTCACAGGTCTGTATAACAGTTACTGCATGTGCCACATGCCTGATAGGTCTGAGGGGGGATATACTGGTGAGTGCATGGTGGCTGACATCAGCAGCCCTTCTACAGTGGGCAATGATAAGTGTACTGGATGGTACACACCACATGTTTGTGTATAACACACACACACACACACACACACACACACACACACACACACACACACACACACACACACACACACACAGAGGCTTTGGTATTGATGCAATACGCAGAGAATACTGTACACATGGATGTATATACTTTTGCAAGGAACCCATTTTAGTCTATGTAATTCCACCAAGACAGAATAGGCACAACATCACATTGGGAAATAATCAGTCTGCTAGTTTAATGTTATTGACAATGGTACTGTCAATGTATATGTCCCCTTCACCAATGTAGTGCAATCCTCAACTTGGTAAACATAGGTGTGCTGGTGTGGGTGGCACAGCCCTATCCTTTGGAGGGTGTGGGGTGGTGTAGAACCCCAGATAGTGTGATTGACAACTACTTAACCTGTTAACATGAACTGTACAGTATTACAGCCAACTAAGCGGAGGGATACACTCAACAATAACCACAGTGATGGTGGCTGTGTCCACAAGATTCACAACCAGCTATATATACCAACCCCAGTATCACTGTACAGCGATACAGTGGGAAAGAGGCTATTTACACATCTACTACTAGTTTTGATGGAATGGATTTCCGCAGTATGATATCTGTGAAATGTTAGCATTTACCAGTCAGTTCTCAGACAGATGACCTCCTGGGACGTGTATATTCTGCAAACTGAAGTAGATCCCTTCACATACACACACACTCTTACTTGGCAACACTGGGACTAGAACTGCTACCTAGGTACATAGTGTTACTAATGTGTGGCCTCAATTGCACACACCACACAGCTTTTAAGATGAGGTGTGTTCCAAGTTACATGTTAAGCAAAGAACATGATCAGTCCTTGTACAGTATGATAATGGGGGATGTACTGGTTGTTTATGAACAATACATAGTGTGGCATACTGTCATATACACATTGACAAACACATAACAGTCATACACACATCTGAGAGACCTGGGTTTGTCAGTGCTAACTACCTTGTCAGTGTGTCCATTCTGTTACAGATATGTTGCACACAGCACATGCATCTTTAGGCTGGATAGTGTAATGAGTTACCTGTATGGTTGATGGTGACAGTGGTCCCCATACAGTGGACCTTGGGACATGTATTGGGGGTACCATGGTGTAAAGACAGTATACCCAGCACTCACACACCACAATGGATATTGTACTCACTGAAACCTATGATAATACTCTGACATACCCACCATCACACATTGACCAGGACTGAAATACAACCCCTTGTCTATCTAAAGAGTGCTACTACAGGGATATGCATCTATTGCACATGCCACAGTGTTAATAGGGTGATGCTTTGTCATGGCTCTCCTATGGTCAGCAACATCACTATCCCTTATACTGTGTGGCAAGGTGTATTGTACTAGGAGAATGTGGCCTCAGAATGCTGTATCCTACAAATATACACACTTGTACACATACACTTGACAGAACTCAGAGGGTAACCCATTCCTATCTACCCATTTGTACAACAGTGTTGTGCTGATACTGCAAGCTCCAGGTAGCCCATAGGGAGAAGAGTGTAACAAGGTACATGTAATGTCCATTACAGCAGCAGCCATATCTAGCTATGGTAATGGGGGGTGCGGTGGGCGTGAAGGGCCTCAGGGTATTATCAACTACAGGTTTACAAACACACAGACGCTGTTATTCTCAGTAATGCACACTGGCACATTTGTCAGTACTGAGGTCCATAGGTGCAGGAGTTCATAGGTGTGTACCAGGATATTGTCCATGGAGAGATGGGAAGAGTAGGGGATGTGGGTACAGTGGTATCATGCCACCTACCATTTGCCAGCAGGCCATCTATCAACTGATGCCATGGGAGTGATCCTCCAATTATCTGGTTCCCTCTTGCAGAGGGCCAGTGAGGTGCTCCAGTTGACATGTATGCAATATGTATTACATAACATGG
>NC_056741.1:984803082-984870582 GCF_019279795.1 Protopterus annectens | reverse complement strand
AAATACAGGTGGATCAGTGTTGTACTCTGCTGAAATTGCTGAAGCATGAATTTTTATGGAAGAGTAAGAAAGGCCATTATGGAGCATTTCTGCCAAGTATTCCAGGATATGTGGAATGCTCATCACTGTCGGATCTTGGCCCTTTGTGGTGTTCCAAGTGCGAAATCTTTTCCATTTTGCTGAATATGCCTTTCTTGTGGAAGGCCTCCGAGCTTCCATGATGATATCCTTTACTCTCTTG
Organism: Protopterus annectens; assembly: GCF_019279795.1. Classification (NCBI taxonomy): domain Eukaryota; kingdom Metazoa; phylum Chordata; order Ceratodontiformes; family Protopteridae; genus Protopterus; species Protopterus annectens. Next base: position 984,870,341 of record NC_056741.1, on the reverse strand, counting down.
GATAGTTTATCCTGGCGAGGAGTCAAGGTATTTTCCAGGCCGTCAGCTGCAAGGTTTTTAGGCTGGAGTGCAGAGTTTTGTAATTGTGCTGTGTCAGAAGAAGTGGCCATTGTGGTAGAGGCCACGGTTACGTGCGTGACATGCTCCTCAACAGTGGGTACCAGTGTTGTCTTGGCCAGTCCGGAGCTATCAGAATCACTTTTGGCTGTTCTGTCCTGATCTTCAGTAAGACCTTGGTCATTAATGGAAGAGGTGGGAATGCATATACTGTTAGAGTATTCCAGCTGAAAGAGAGAGCGTCCACTTTCCATGCTTGTGGATGGTATGTCCTTGTGCAGAATTTCTTCAGTTGATGGTTGTGGTGGGAAGCAAAAAGATCTATGTCCGACCTTCCCCATGATTGTGTTATCTGAAGGAAGGTGTCTGGGTGCAGCATCCATTCATGTGGATCCATGATATTTCTGCTTAGGCTGTCCGCCAGTACATTGTCTTTCCCTAGTACAAACTGGGATTGCAGCTCTATATTGAGTTTTAGGGAAACTTCCCAAAGATTCATTGCCATCCTGCAAAGAGGGTAAGAATGGGTACCTCCTTGCTTGTTTATGTACCACATAACTGTGGAATTGTCTGTCTTTATTAGCAGGTGACCTTGATGCAGGAAGTGTTCGAAGGCCTCGATTGAATGCATCACTGCCAGCATTTCCTTTTGGTTTATGTGCAGGTGCAATTATTTTTGTGTCCATTGTCCTTGAATGCATCTGCCCTCCATGTGCGCTCCCCATCCATGGTCTGAGGCATCCGTTGTAATGGTTTGGCTGATATTTGGTTTGCTGAAAGGCAGACCCATGTTTGACTTGCTTGCTTGAGCCCACCACAGAAATTCCTTTTGAAGGCATGGAATGAGGGGGATCAAAGCTTCTAGGCTGTGACTGCGTTGAGACCATAGACTCCTTAGGTACCATTGTAGTTTCCCCATATGCAGCCTTGCTTGTGGAATCAGAAGAATGCAAGATGCCATGAAACCCAGGGCCTGCAGGATTTTCCTTGCAGTCAGCTGGGTTTGTTTTGTCAGATTTCTGAAATAATCCGGTAGTTGCTCTTGTTTTTCTTCTGTTAGAAAAGCCATTTGGGTGGTTGAATCTAGTTTTGCACCCAGGAAAATTATTCTTTGGGATGGAACAAGTCTTGATTTCTGAATGTTGACTGTGTATCCCAAGGCCTGAAGTAGGCAGATGGCATAATTCAAGTGTTTTACCAATGTTTGTTGGCTGTCCGCTTGTATAAGGCAGTCGTCCAGGTATGGGTATATTTGAATCCCCTGAAGTCTGCAGTGTGCAATTACTGATGCTAGGCATTTCGTGAATACTCTGGGCACAGTAGATAAGCCAAAGGGCAATGCTGAGAATTGATAATGCTCTGAACCTGCAAGAAATCTGAGGTGTCTTCTGCAACTTTGTCTGATAGGGACATGCAGGTATGCCTCCTTGAGGTCTAGAGTTACCAGCCAGGACCCCTTGCCCAGCATGGGAAGGAGTTGCTGTAGGGTCAGCATTTTGAATTTTGGCACAATGAGATAAGTATTCAGTGCGGACAAGTCCAGAATAGGCCTCCATTGCTTTTCTTTTCTTGGGACAAGGAATAGTCTGGAATAAAATCCTTGGCCTTGTTCTGTGAGAGGAACCTTTTCTATAGCTTTCATTTGCGGTAGGTTGTAAATTTGCTTGAAAGCCTCTGCCCTTTGATTCGGTGGCAGGTTTGGCATGCCTTGTCTTTTTGGTAATGTGTGAAAATGGAATCTGTATCCTTTGTCTATTATTTGCGGTGTCCATTTGTCCCTTGTAATACTGTGCCAATTTTCTGAAAATAAAAATAGCTTTCCGCCCAAAGGTGCTTCCAATTGAGCCCTGGTTGGCAGCGTCAAAGTCAAGTCATTGAGTTTGTCCTTGTGCAGCAGTTGTGGGTCCTGCACTACCTCTCTCGTTAGGAGGCTGCCATTGACGTCCTCTGTAGGAGCCTCTAGCTTGCCCTCTACCTCTGGCACGCCTGTTCTTGCCTCTTTGAAATCTGTCTGTGTCTGGAAAGGACCAATTCTTAGAAGGCCAATTTCTGCTGAATCTTGGTGGTTGGACCTGGAGAAAATCTTTGACTGTCTGTACTGATTTAGCCTTTTCCTCAAATTTCTTTAAGACCTCTTGAGCCGTGGAACCAAATAACTTTTGTTTTTCCAGTGGTGCATCCAGAAGCTTTGCTTTAACATGATCTGGCAGTGTTTGTTCCTTCAGCCAAGCATGTCTATGTATCACTGCACCTGTCATTGCTGACCTACATGGAGCTTCCAATTTATCATAACCACACTGTAAGAAATGGTTGCTAACCTGCTGGGAGTTATGCACCAGATCCTGTAGCGCCTTGCGATCTAGGGGTTCAGGTGAGGTTAGCTTTTTATGTAATTCATCTAACAGATATTCTTGATACTGTATCATATGGAACTGACAATTCAATGCTCTCATAGAAAGAGTGGATGAAGTGTATACTTTTTTACCCCATCTCTCTAAAGCCCTGGATTCCCTTTCAGAAGGAAGAGGGTTCTTGGTAGTGGTGGTTGCAACCCCTTTAGGCCCCTGGGAAATAGTTTCAGGGTCAGCCGAGTGGCCCTTGTAAAGGAATAGATGTTTGTCCGGGACCTTGTAGTACCTGTTGGGTTTGACAGGAGCTGGAGGAAGGGAGTCTGGGGAAATACTAGACTCGGAGTACACATCTTCTATTACATTTAAAACAGGAGGAATAGCCAAAGGTCTATGCTGAGGTAAATGCAAAAAAAGTCCTTAACCTCTTCCTGGAATCAGAAAATTCCTGGCCTTGCCATTTGAAATGCTCTCTCATGGAGTGAAGGGTCTCCCCAAAGGACAACTCTTCAGGGGGGGAGGCCGAGGGAATAGATTCCTCTGCATCAGAATCCTCGTAGGCCGGAAAGGCCTCCTCCTGGTAATCTGAAAGGGCAGAGTCATCTGAGGCCTCATCAGAGGACTGGGGATCTGTCTGCTCAACCCTGGGCCTTTTGCCTGGAGGTGGTTGAGAGCCCCTGATTAAGGAGATAAGGTCCTCAGCTAAGCTCAAAATTTGTGAACCTGTAGAGGATCCCTGAGGAATAGCCTTGGGTGGAAGAGATTTTGGCTGTTTTGCAGCTTTAGCACGAGTAAAAGCCTTAATGGACATGGACACAGGAGGCCTGGCTGCCCCACGTGCTGGGGTGGATTTATCCACAGAAATGGTGTTGGATATCTCCGGAGCACCTGTTTCAGAAGGTAATTCTAAGACCGACCCAGTGGAGGCCTCCGGTACCGAAGGTACCGGTTGTGCGGTGTCGTCGGTCGGAACCGGTAGAGATTCGGTTTCAGCAGAGACCGAGACACTAGCGGTAGGCCTGGGCGTGGAGTCGGTCAAAACCGCGGACCGCGTGTGTCGGTCCTTTTCCTTACTTTTTTTGGGTAAATGAGCTGTCGGAAGCTCCGACGACATTTTTTAACAGTAAATTTGCCCAAAATATTCCTCTGCAAACTCTGCCCAATGCCTAAGAGTGCGTTTATTGAAAGACGCACAGACTGTACAGGCCGAGACGTCGTAGTCTGGGCCTAGGCAAGGTAAGCAGTAAGAGTGGAAATCCTTATGAGGTATTTGTTTCCCACAATTTAAACAATTATTAACTTTAACCGTTTGATCTGACATCGGCTGAGGCAAGAAAGAGTCCCCAACGGTGTACTTAGCTTTTTTGAAGACTTCGGTAGCTGAAATCACAGGAGCTGGCCGACCGGCACTTGCGAACTGCTTCTGCTTCGGGCACCGTGCGGCAAGAAAGACTGGGGAAGATGCCGTCGGCTGACGCTTTTATACCCCAGGCGCTCTGACGTCGGGGAAAGGGCGACATTAGCCGACGCCAGACCCAGACTTTGGAATCCGGCCGACCGAAGGGCTGCCTGAGGCAGGACAACCCATATGTAAGGACTGCAGATGCATCCTTGAAGGACATCAAACCAGAGAACACCCAGCCAGTGAAATAAGAACTCCTCTCAGTCCAATAGGACAGGGGGATGGAGGGTGGGACGCAAGAAAGAAGGCGAGATGAAGACAACTAACATGGAACGTTATGGTAGGTACATAACTTTATGTTAAGTTGTCTATCTCGCCTTCATTCTTGCTGGTTGGGACTGTGTCCCTAGCACCTAATATCCTGGGTGGCTCATTGGAACAGACTCTTCAGAACAGTAGAACCAAAGTCAGCTCTGCTCCTGGAGACCATATCCAGCTTGTAATGAGAAATAAAGGTATGAGGATTTGCCCATGTAGCAAATGCACAGACAGAATCCATGGGCAACTTAGACTGGAAAGCTATAGAGGTGGCCAAGGCCCTAGTAGAATGACCTTTCAGTTTGATAGGTAACTCTTTGCTCCTTAAGTGGTAAATGAAGGTAATAGTGTGAGACAACCATCTAGATAAGGTCACCTTGGAAACTGGGAGACCTTGTTTGCCTAAGGCATAAGAAAGGAATTGCTGGTCCGACTTCCTTATTTCCTTAGTTCTGTGCAGATAAAAACGCAATTGTCTATGAATGTCCAATTGGTGTAATTTGTACTCTGCCTTGTTGGTGTGATTAGGGAAAAACACAGGAAGGTCTATAGATTGATTTAAATTATTTTCTGAGCAGACTTTAGGAAGAAAAGAAGGATTAGTCCTCAGAGCAACCCTGTCCTTATGAAAAACCAAGTATGGAGGACGAACACATATTGCCTGAAGTTCGGAAACACGTGTCTTCCAAGATAAAAACTTAATGGAGCAGGATGCTGCCAGTTCAAAAGGGGGCAGAATTAAGAAAGTTAGGACCAAATTAAGGTCCCAAGGAGGAGGAGGAGGAGGCTCTCTCACTGGAGGCCTAAGGAGAGTCGTCCCTCTCAAAAAGGCTTTACAGAGCTTAATGGACATAATGTTAGAATTTGACAACCCAACATGAAAGTTAGAAATGGCCGCTAAGTGAACCCTGATCGTAGCAGAAGCGGTCCCGGAATGAAAAAGTTGTGTTAGAAATTCCAGAATTTCGTGGACTGGGGCAGAAAAGGGATCTACATTCCTAGCCTCTGCCCAACAAGAAAAACGTTTCCATTTACTAGCATAAGTTTTCCCTGGCTGTGGACTTGAGAGAGGAGACAAAAATCTCGTACAACCGGGGAAATGCTGTGAAGTCTGGCTAAGGTTGGAAGTGGAGCAACCAAGCTGTGAGCTGGGGAGTTTGGAGGGACTGATGCAACCCGCCTGACTGATGAATCAGTAGATCTGGAATCGGGTCCAGAGTCCAGGGCTGATTGAGAAGGTAATGGTGCAGGAACGGGAACCATATCTGTCAAGGCAAGTAGGGGACAATGAGGATCATTTTGCAACCCAACGATATTGCTTTCTATATGAGTTTCGGTATTAGGGGAAACGGAGGAAAAGGCATAAGGAAGTCCCTGAGGCCAATCGTGGACTACAGCGTCTCTGGGTATGTGACCTGGAAGAGGAAGAAGGGAGATGTAGTTGCTGTATTTGCTGTTGAAGGGGATGGCAAAAAGATCGCAGCAAGGCTGTCCCCATTTGCGGAAGATAAGATCTGCAACTTCCTGATTCAGAGACCAGTTGTGAGGCATGAGGATAGCTCTGCTGAGCCTGTCCGCTATGATGTTGGACCTCCCAGGGATGTGCGTCACAATCAGAAAATGTTGGGAGGAAATCGCCCACTGCCTCAGTCTGAGTGCTTCTCGACACAGGGGGTAGGATCTGGTTCCGCCCTGCTTGTTGATGTACCACACGGCTGACACATTGTCTGTTTGAATTGCAATGGTCCCGGAAGGAATAGAGTCTTGAAGGGCTTGCAACGCTAGGAGCACGGCTCTCATTTCTAGGACGTTTATGTGCAGAAGGTACTCGTGAGGTTGCCAAGTGACTTGGACTGTACTGCCCAGATAATGCCCCCCCACCCTATCAGAGAGGCAACTGTGGTCACTGTGGCTACCAGAGGGGGCTGAATCACCAGTGGGGAGACCATCCACCATGAAAGGTGCCTTTTGCATGCTTCTGTAATCAGGATCATGTGAGACATGGGCAGCTCTTGGAAAGACCACTGTGTGAACAGAAGCCACTGAAGGATCCTCATATGAAAGCGGGCCAGAAGGATCCTCATATGAAAGCGGGCCAGAAGAATGGCTGCTGCCATGAAACCCAGAGTTTGAAGGACGAACCTGACTTGGATCCTTTTGCTCTGCATTAGAATCTGTACTTGCTGATGGATTGTAGACACCCTTTCTAGCGGTAGCCTTGCAAACATGTTCCTTGTGTCTAAGTCTGCTCCTATGTAAGTGATAGACTGACAGGGCAACAAGGCAGATTTTGTGAAGTTTATTGTAATGCCTAGCTGGGAGCAGATTGTGATTGTGTAGTCCCTGGCTTGTAGGAGTTGATGCCTGGTAGTAGCAGTGAGGAGCCAGTCATACAGATATGGAAACACCTGGAATCCTCAACGTCTCGGGTGAGCCGTGACCACTGCCATACATTTGGTGAACACCCTGGGGGATGTGGTGAGATCAAAGGGCAGAACTCTGAACTGATAATGACTGGCTCCCAGCTGGAAGCGAAGAAATCTCCTGGAGCACCTGTCCATCTTGATATGGTAGTACGCATCCTGAAGATCCATCTAGCACATCCAACTGTCCTGACCCAGAAAGGGTAGAATGGACTGTAGCATGACCATCCAAAACTTTGTTCTTTGTACAGACCTGTTTAGTCTGCTGAGATCCAGAACCTGTCTCCAGTCCCCTGTCTTTTTTGGTACCAAAAAGAACCTTGAGTAAGTTCCGGATCTGTGCTGGTCTGCCGGGACTTCCTGGATGACTTTTTTTCTAGCAGTTTTGAAACTTCTATTACTGCTTGGTCCTTCAGATTGGGTGGAACATCTGGAAGGGATTTCTTTGACAGTAAGGATTTCTTTGACGGTAAGGGGGGTTGATGGAAGGGAATTTTGTAACATCTGGATATAATGGACCGTACCCATCTGTCTTGCGTTAAATTTTGCCAGGCTTTTGGGTACAGTGAAAGTCTTCCCCCGACTGCCTCCAGAGGTGAGCAGCCGGGAAGCCTTTTGCTGAAAAGGCTTATCAGAGAAAGATTCTCTGTTGCCCTGGTTCTGCGGACCCCTCTGCCACGAGGGCGGCATCTGCTATTGTTGTTTTTCCCTCTGCCTCTGGAAGAAAAATTGCTACGTGTGTCAGGCAAGGCTCCCTGGGATTTTCGGAACCACATCTTTTCTGACCTTTGGGGTAAGGTCTAGTGGAAGTAGAAAAACAGATTCCCATGGCAGAGAGAGTCTTGCCTTCTTGCTCACACCTAGTCAAAGTGTCTTTCACCTGTGGTCTAAAATAAAAAGAAAGGAACCATCAAAGGGGGTGCTGGTGAAGGACGCTCAAAAGGGCTCCGCAAAGTTACACAGCCGCATCCATGCATGCCTCCTAAGGGCCACACCTGTACCTGTGGCTCTACTCGCACCATCGGCTGCATAGGAAATGAGCCTCATGGAGGAGTTAACTACAGAATTAAGCGTCGCCAGCTGTGAAGCTACTTTAGATTGAGCTCCCTCAGCTGATGGATCTTGAAGGGTATCTCCAAGCTCTTTAAGGAGATCCCTCTGAAGCCAGGTAAAATTACATAAGTAGTTCAGTGACATCATAGAGAAGGTCGCTGAAGCGAACATTCGCTTCCCGTATCTGTCCATCGACCTATACTCCTTGTTAGGAGGATGGACAGACGAAGAGGTCTCCGCTAACTCTTTTTTTGGTGGCTGCTGCTACCACCATGGCATCAACAGGAACACCTTTAGTAAGAAATTGCTTATCCTGGGGTGCTGTGATGAATTTACCAGGTCTCCTCAGAGTTGGTTCCACTGTATCCGGAGCTGACCAAACCTTTCGAGCCACCACTGACATAAGTGGATCGAAAGGTGGAGAAACTCAGGAGGTGGAAGGTCAGCAACCGAAAGCATCCAGAAATACAGACTCATCCTCGGTAGGGGCTATGGGATTCCAGTTCCCCCTCTGCTTAAGCATTTCTAGGATGTCCGAGAAGGAAACATCTTCAGTGGGGGATCTCGGGGACCCTTCCGAGTCATCTAAGTCTGTATCAGAAGTGACAGACTCGGGGGAGTCAATGTGCTTCCTCTTGCACTTCTTACGAGGGGGCTCCTCTGAATGATCAGGGGAGGTCTCGGAATAAGAGGAAACACCAAATGGGGTGTCCTGGAGCATCGGTTCCCTACGCTTGGGGCCTGGAGGAGGAGCAGAGATTGGCACAGGCACTACAGGGGACGGAGCTGGTGGGGCTGATAGTGGAGCTGACTCAGTGGCCAGCACACTCCTCATGACATCGAAGGCATCCCTGCCACGATGCAGAGAAAGCTCTAGTTCTGAGGAAATAGGAATCTTTCTCCGCACCCAGGGAGACGGCTCAGAGGCCAAAGTAGGAGTCGAGCACACCTGCGCCGAAGCTCCAAGAGGGAGAACGGGGTCGGACAAGGTCCGATGCCACTCACCCCCTCAGAGCAGACGAGGGAACCCCGGCGCCCAGATCCCTCGATGGACGGCACCACCAAGGGGATCAGAGCCGACGTCGGAACTGAAGGAGATAGAGATATCGGAGTCGACGGTTCCACTACTCGAACCCCAATGAACTCCGGCTCCGAAATCATTGGAGTCGGAGGAGGAACATCGAGAGAAGTGGATGGAGCCAACACCTGTTGAGGAGGGCTGGACAACATCTTGGCAAGTGCCTGCGACTTTAGCAACCTACTGACCACTCTCTTCACATTGTGATCCGACAGCCTAGAGGATCGAGAGGAGTGAGAGGATCGGTGATTACGCTCGCTCTGAAGTAAAGGAGACCGAGGAGCCGAATGCACCGATTCTAGTGAAGGGGACCTCAGTCTCTTGTGGCTCCGCGATGTCTCCGAAGTCTCTGATGGAGCCGATGGGGAGATTGTTTTATCGGTGCCAGCCGGAACCGAAGTGGAAGGTAAAATCTAAGCCGAAGACGGCTTCGAACTTGGAGCCGACGGCTTGGTGGGTTTAGGGGATTTCACAGGCTGAGAGCTCTTGGCCGGTGAATCCTGGGGTTTTAAAAGACCCCCAAGAATAAGCTTATTCTTACGCTCCAGCAGGACTCTTGGACTAAAGGCATGGCAGATAGAACAAGAGTCCTGCAAGTGCACAGCGCCTAAACAACAGACGCAAGAAGTGTGCCCATCTGTCAGAGACATTTTATGACAGCATGAGTCACACTTCTTGAACCCAGAAACCTTGGTTTCCTTTGACATCCTTAAGAAGGAAAACAACAATTCTAACAACTACACACTCTCTATAAGACTATAGCTAAAGGTTTTTTTTTTTTTTTTTTTTATAAATAGGAAAGCCTCTAACTTAAACGGCTAGCCTACGAGAGAAAGGTAGAAGGAAAGCCTCTAACTTAAACAGCTAACCTGACAAGAAGAGGAGGGGGGGGGGAGAGGGGAGAACTCTCTAAGTTAAACGAGTTCTACAAGAAAAAGAAGGGATACTACAACTAAACACTAAGTATCACAGAACAAGACTAACTTTAATGATAAAACACTAAAAGTGTTGAATTCTAGAGTAAGAAAGTTATACAAAAAACTTTATACGAGCCTGAGCCAGAAAAACGACACCTCACAGCTGAAGTGGCAAACGAGATCTGGGTAGCTATCTCTAGGCATCATGGGATTAGGGATAGCCTCGAGCCAGTAAACCGCTCTCGAGCTATTGAAGATGGCCAAGTCGGAGCAGAGGATCGGCTCCGATCATAACCAGCAAGAATGAAGGTGAGATAAGACAACTTAACATCAAACATTTTCCAGTTCTTACCGTCACTTTGACAGTTGTCTCCCTCACCATTAGAAGGTTGCCAAAGTTAAAGGGCAGATGGTGAGGCTATCAATGACCGTAAGTGAAGATGCGTTGTTTATTAGTGAGCTAGAGAAAGTGGCACAAATGTTTCTAAAAAGAGGTTATCCTGTACAATTTCCTGAGAGTTAAATTAGAAGCTATGGAACACAGGACAGGTTTGCACCTTTACTTAGGTGAAATGCGACAATAGTGAGGTAAGCAGCACGTAGCTGTTGCAAAATACCAACAGTGAGCCAGTTTTTGTGTTTCCTTATGCAGTGGACTCACTTAAATATGTGATTATTGTTTAAAAGAACTGCAGTCTAGCCAACTGTCATATCATTTAGATGAGTAATACCGTAAATTGAATGAGTATGCACTTAGGCAGGTCTTTCTACTGAGCATCCATTGGGTGAATCTTCAGAAGGTCCAATTCATGTGTCATGTAAGAATAATCATGCCAAACGTAAGACAGTTTATCATAGATACAAAAAATTAAACATTCAAATTTGAATTAGAGTATAGCAGCTCTGTACTTCAATTCACTGACAATCAAAATGTGATCATTAATACCAGGAGATCGAGTGGCATTTCATTTAATTTGTCTCATCATTTCCTTGTGTTCAAGGACTGTTTTAGGGTCACCCACTCTTCACTGTGCATCACCTTGTCCAGAATGAAAGATAAACTTCTTGAATTGAGGACATAAAATGGAGTGCCTATACAAGGTATTGGTGGATTTTTCCTTTTTTATCTGGTACACGTTTTTTAATTCTGTTTTTCAGCTGTCTTGTAGTCTAATCCACATAAAATGCTGGACATGATAAGCATGTTGCCACGTATACTACTCCAGAGGTATCGCATTTGCAAACGACTGGGACATCCTAGAGTTTGTTTTTTTTTCTAAAATTCCCAACTGTCCCATATGGACCATTGTTAATCTTACATTGGTTTACAACGTCTCCATTAGAAACATCACCTTTTCCAACATGTTTTTAATGTTCTTTCTGTACTAAAGACAGTTGTCGGAGAGTCATTCAACAAAACTTTCAACTCCTGTGGAAAGGCTAAGATTTCGAACATTTCAGTTCAATGAAACTGAATTTGGCATTTTCAGCATTCGATATGCTGATATAGACCCTACATCTGCAGTTATGAGACTGGTAACACATTTTAGCAACTTGTGTTGTGTGGAGGTAAGCCACTCCCACACTCTTCTGTGGTCCTCTAATTCCAGTCATATCACCTTGAAGATGATCAATGCACAAACACAGATCCAGAACATCTTCTGGCCCCTAGGGGCTATACATTGGGTAAAACTGAGTTATATTGGCTAGGCCTGTAAGGGCCCTTAAGCAGTTCGCCTAGTTGTTGTGTCTTTCGGCTTTTTCCCGGTTAGGGGTCGCCACAGCGGAACTCTGGTCCACTAATGACTGGCAGTAGATTTTTACGTACTGAGTTGCCAGCACTGACGCACAACCTTCAACGAAGGTAGGCCCATTCATGCATGTCTCCACACAGAAGACATTTTAGCTGAGAATCGAACAGGACAACATTTTACTGTGAGGCTACAACGCTACCGCAGCACCACCACCGCAGTTCGCCTAGTAATCTATGAAATTATTTTACCATTTTTTTACTGTGTACTTATAATGAACTGGTCCCCTTTAAGAGGATGAAATTTCTCAATTATTTAATTAGGTAGGAGGTGCTGAGGTTGATTCCTGTAAAGGAACTGGTCAAAAGGAGTCTTTAAAAGGTCACAAGCAACCTGGAAGTTTTTAACTTTGAAAAAGTTCTCTGTAAGTAAGAAAGTGCTCAGTTCTTGTTTTGTGTATCAGTTTGTTTTGATAAACTGCTGAGTGGTTTGTAGCACTTCGCTTCTGTTGTTTTTGGTAACGCTGGAAATTTAACAAGTCTTAAATCTCAGGGAAATGTTTTGTATCTCAAACATTCTTCAAAAACATACTATCCTAAATTGAGAATTTATATTTTAAGCCCTTCTGTAAGTTTCATTGTAACACACTAACATTGGGCTCTGTACTTCCTTCTAAGTTACAAAATTCTCCGATACGAAATGGACTGATGGGTTTAGAGAAAAGTCTGAATATTATTGCCAGTACAAACTCTACTCTCGTGTTGATACCATGTGCATTACTATTCACAGTGCCAAGGTTATCCTCTTGGTCTGTCAAGGACGATATCTTTATGTACCATTTGTGTAGAAGCAGGCATATCAAACTACATGAGATGCTAATGTTTACTGGCTTACCATAAATTGCTTAAGTTTGGTCTATGTTGTTTTTAAGTGCATCCTAACATCTGAAAAATTATCCTGAACTGTATGTAAAGAAAACTAGACATATTCAAAAGGGTCCATTGATTCCGTCACCACTAGGCGATGGTGAGAAAATATCTATAATAATAATAATAATAATAATAATAACAAAAAAAAAAGACAGCTCACTGGTGAAGAGATGTTAAACTGAAAAATTAAAAGTGATACATATCCCCGAAAATGGACCTTTTAAAAAAAGTTTTTGTTAAACACTTTCATTTCCTGACCTGTAAAAGTCTTCAGAACAAATTAAAGCAAAAAAAAAAAAAAAAAGTTATGTACTCACCATAATGTTCCATCTGAGTAGTTGTACATCATTTGTCTTCAACCTCTGGGTCTACGGATCCAAATTGGATCCGACACGGCCGCATCACTAGCATCTGATCTGAGCTCCAAGCTCCGCCCCCTACCCATAATGACCCCCGTCTCCTTTCTCCCTTCAAATCGAGTTTGCTGCTCAACAAAACATAAGCCCGAAACAACAAGACAACTATTGGCACACACAACTTCCTGAGCCAAGCATAACAAGGGATGCCCCTGGAATGTACAGCTCCCATGTGCAGCTCCCATATACAAGACCAGGATAATAGTGACAAGGTCGGGGGAAGGAGGGGGGATGGTTGAAGACAAATGAAGTACAACTTCTCAGACGGAATGTTATAGTGAGTACATAACTTCTTTATCAGAAGTAGTTGACTTAATTTGGTGTTCAACCTGTGGGACAGAGTCCCCAGCTACTAACACCTGGGTGGCCCTCATGGAAGGATATTCAGGAGCACTGTGGAGCCAAAGGATGCCCTACTCCTGGATACCAAGTCTAATTTATAATGTGAAACACAGGTATGAGATGAGGACCAAGTAGCTGCAAAACAAATATCATCCAGCGACACCCTGGACCAAAAAGCCACCGAAGTGGCCATAGACCTGGTGGAATGTGCTTTGACCTGACCCAGAGGAGAAATTCCCTTGTCAGCATATGCTCGAATAATACACTGGGAAATCCAATGAGCAATAGTCACTTTAGAAATTGCCTTCCCTAAGAAGGGCCTTGAGAAGGAGACAAACAACTGGTCAGTATTATAAAAGGGTTTTGTCCTGTGAAGTAAAATCTCAACTGTCTGTCTACGTCCAACAAATGTAATTTGTATTCACCCCTGTTTTGGAAATTAGGAAAAAAAGACAGGAAGATTAATAGTTTGATTAATGTTAGCTTCCGACACCACTTTGGGGAGAAAGGATGGGTTAGTGCGTAGAGAAACCATGTTCTTGTGAAAAATCATGTAAGGGACTTTAATGGATAATGCTTGAAGTTCCGACGCCCTCCTAGCAAACGTAATAGCTACCAAAAAAGCAGTCTTCCAAGATAGATACTGCAAATCCACTGAAGATGCAGGTTCAAAGGGAGGGGAGACTATAGCCTGAAGAACATGAGGTCCCATGGAGGCGTAGGATCCTTCACTGGGGGTCTTAAAAGAAAGGCACCTTTAAGAAGGTCTTGCAAAGTCTAGAAAAGGCTAAGGAAGACATGTTCTCCCCACATGAAAATTAGAAATGGCAGCCAGCTGTGCATTAATGGTAGAGAAACTAACATCTTGTTGAAAGATTCCCACCAAAAAATCTAATACTGCTGAGACAAGGGCCGTAAAAGGATCCAGGTCTCGCTGAGAGGCCCATATGGAGAAACTTTTCCACTTGCTACAATATATTTTTCTGGTGGAAGATTTGTGAGCTGCCACCAAACTGGTTTTAACCAGAGAGGATAAACCGGGAGTCTTAATAACCAATGGAACTGGAGCAGCGAAGCTGTGAGTTCCAGACTGTCCAGATCCGGGTGCAGAATCCCCGGGGGATGTGAAATGAGATCCGGAACCAGATCCAACATCCATGGTGGAACTACTAGATGAGACCAAAGGGAGGGGAACCAGACTTGATAAGGTCAGGATGGGGCAATGAGGATTATGGTATTCCCCAGCCTGTCAGCTTTCTGTAGAAACTTTGGGATGAGAGGTAATGGAGGACAGGCATAAAGAAGACCAGGAGGCCAAGCATGTACCAGAGGGTCTCTGGGGGCTTCCCATTGAGGGGGGTTCAGAGAGAAAAACTTGCTGCATTTCACAGTGGAAGGAGATGCAAAGAGATTGCAGCAAGGCCGACCCCACTTGAGAAAGATCTCTTCTGCTACTGAAGGATTCAAAGACCAGTCATAAGCCAACAGAATAGTCCTGCTGAGCTTGTCTGCTAGAATGTTGGACCGTCCTGAAATGTGCTCTGCCACCCAAAAATGGCTGGTGGAAATCGCCCATTCCCACACTCTCATGGTTTCTCGACAAATGGGGTAAGACCTGTTACCTCCTTGTTTGTTGATGTACCAGAAATGACATGTTGTCTGTCTGTAGTGCAATGGTCTCTAGAGGAAGATGGGACTGAAGAGCTTGCAATGCTAGAAGCACCGCCCTCATCTCCAGGATGCTGATATGCAGACTGGTCTCGGAGAGGGACCACGTGCCTTGGATTGTCCTCCCCAAGAAATGCCCCACCCCACCCTAGCTGGGAGGTGTCTGTGGTCACTGTGGCTTTGGGAAGGGCTGGAAGAAAGGGGCACCCCATGACAAGATTTGGGGAAAGAATCCACCACTGAAGAGAGTCTCTGCAAACCTGAGAGATACGGACTGGATGGGATAGATGAAGCTCTAGTAAAGACCACTGGACTGCTAGTGTTCACTGAAGGATTTTGATGTATAGTCGAGCAAGTGGTAGGAGAATGATTGTGGCCACCATGGACCCCAGTGCCCAGAGAACTGTGTCTGCTGAAGGAAGCTGAACTCGGAGGATGTCAGAGACACGAATCCTGAGGTTGCGTACACTTTCTGGGGTGAGGTAGACTCGTGTATATATAGTATCCAGCCGAGCACCAATGAACTCAAGAACTTAAACTGGAATCAGTGAAGATTTTTTGATACTGATGGTGATGCCCAAGCTGTTTACTAACAATAGGAAATAGTCCCTGGCACGGCAGAGTAGATGCTTGGTGGGGACAGCAAAAATCCAATCATCCAGGTAAGGCAAGACCTGAATTCCCTGAAGCCTCAGGTGAGCTGCTACAACTGCCATCACTTTAGTGAACACCCTGGGGGTTGTGGTAAGATTAAATGGGAGGGCTCTGGACTGATAATGATTGGCTCCCAGCCGGAAGCAGACTAACCTGCGTGAGCGTCTGTCCATCTTGATATGATAGTATGAGTCCTGAAGGTCGACTGAGCACATCCAATCTTTCTCCTGCAGGTAGGACAAGATGGACTGAAGAGTGACTATCCGGAAGTATTGTTTGGCTACTGACAGGTTCAAGGTGGATAGATCCAGGATGGATCTTAGGTCCCTCATTTTCTTTGGCATTAAAAAGAATCTGGAATAAATGCCCGATCTGGATTGGTCTGGGGGGAGGGGGGGTTGGATGACTCATTTTCTGAGCAGCTTGTCGATTTCTAGAGCTGCTCCTCCCTGTGCGCATGTGGAATGTCTGGAAGGCGTTTTGGTGGGAGAGGTGGTTCGGTGAACAGGATGAAATAACCTCTGGATATAATTTGCAACACCCAACGGTCTGACGGACTCCCATGCCGCTGGGTGTAGCGAAAAGCGACCCCCGACTACATTCAGAGAGGGACAGCCGGGCAACCCCTTGGGGCTGCTGTGCAAGTCTGTCCGAGAAAGGTTCTTGAGACCCAGCAATCCTCGGACCCCCTCTGCCTCTTGGACGGCAACTGTCATAACCTCTTCTGCCTCTGGGGGAAGATGTATCCTGAGTGTCCCGGGAGAACTGAGACTTTCGGAACAACATCTTCCTTGTCCCTCACGGATTCCTAGAGAAGGATCTTTGAGGAGCAGAGAAGCGGATCCCGATGGCAGACGGTGTCTTCCTGTCCTTCTCCCTCTGGACCAATGTGGAACTGGCCACCCTGGAAGCTCCCTCCGTAGCATGGGAGAGAAGACACGTGGACATGTTAGCTATCGCTTTGAGAGTGGCCATCTGTGCAGAGAACAACTTCTTGCCCTCTGCCGACATGGGGCCGAGGGGAGACTCAGCGACCTCCTTGACCAGGTCAAGCTGCAGTTGAATGACGTGTGCCATGTAGTTCAGCACCCTTATAGTAAAGGTAGCTGAAGCATACACCCACTTCCCAAGATGGTCCATGGTCCTCGACTCCCAGTCAAGAGGATTGACCACAGAGCTCTCTTGTGCAAGCTCTTTTTTTCGTGGCGGCAGCCACCACCATATCATCCACAGGGGACCCTTTACTCCAACTAGTCCTATTTGGTGGGGGGTTGAGAGCCTTGTCTGGGCACCTAGAGATGGGCTCCACAGTGTCCGGTTCCTTCCATGCATGAGTTGTAATGAGGTCCACAAGTGGATCCACAGGAGAGGACAGCCACGAAGTAGATGGGCCTATGCCGAATGCATCCAGGAACACTGACTCAGGGGTAATTTTTTGGGCAGACCCCCCCCCCCTCCGGCGAAGGAGTTCCATGATGTCTCCAAAGGAGACATCCTCGGGGGTGATCAAGGGGAACCTTCCCCTTCCTCCAAGTCAGTATAGTCGGTGAAGGACTCTGGAGAGGAGTCCAAGTGCCTCCTTTTGCACGTCCATTTGTGTGGAACCTCCTCAATGGGGGTCTCTGAGGGGAATTTGCCAACCTCTTGTTGCTCCTGTGTGGGGGCTTCCTGAGGCAAAACCTGCACAGGCTGTCTGTGAGATGGCAGGAAGGTCAGGGCCGTACCCAAAACCGAGGGAGTCAGGGTAGTCCGAAGACGAGATGGTCGGGGCCTCAACAAACTCGAGAGAACCCTCTCCACCATTTCAAAAGCCAAAGGAGAGTGGGCATCCTCAGAAACTACGAACAGAGCCATTCCCCTCGGATTTGATGGGGGGAACCAGAGCAGAGACTATGGGCGCCAGGAGGCCAAGGGGGAGACTGCACTCTTGACAAACTCTGAGCCAACAGAACCCCCCTCTTCGACGCCGAGGCTATGGCTCAGTGAGCTTCGATCCAACCCAGTCAGATCAGACACACTCAAAGCAATGGCCGGCGTCGAGGTACAAGGTACCATTGGCGCTGACCCCCCCCCCGACCCCGAGAGTCCTCGGATCCAAAGACTCCAAAACCGAGGGTTGGATCAGAGCAGGATATAAAGGGGTGAAAAAGGTCTGCGAGCTCCCCGCTCTGGAGGGAGAAGGGGCTGGCAAGACTCCCAACTTGTGCGGATGAACTTCCGTATCATCCTGTCCATCTCTGCCTTGCTCAAACTACGGGTCGACCGGGAGGAAGTCACTCACACTGGCCAGGAGAGTTGATGAAGGGACATCCTGAGTGGAGACCACGACACCTCCGGCTCAGGGAAAAACCTGGGGGAGTGGAGCCGGTGGGTGCTGGGCCTGGTGGGGGTTTTGAACTTGGATGGAGGCCCCACCGGAGATTAATGGTCCAGAGACAGTTTGCATGGTTTCTCCTTTCTATGGTGCCTGTCTCCTTCCCCAAACCTCACAGTGGGAGGTTGAGTCCCAGAGATCTGGGGGGGGGGGGAGCAGTGGAAGCAGAGGCCGAAGCCACGGTTGTGGGGAAGCAAGCCTTTTAGTACAAGCTTAGCCCTCCTGTCCTTAAGGGCCCTCAGGTTGAAGCCCGCACAAATGGAGCAGGAGGGTAAGCAAATGGGCCATGTCCAAGCAAACTAAACACAGAGTGTGTCCATCGGCTGGAGAGAACTTATGGCCACACACTGTGCACTTCCTAAACACTGGTTTATGAGTATCAGCCATCCTAATGCATGAAAAAGAGGAGGGACACACAGGCACACAAACACACTCACACACAAGAAGGGGAGTGGGAAGGCCAAGGAAAACTACTACTACTACCACCAAACAACAAAAACTTCTTTTTATTTTTTTTTACACAACTGATGAGTCAATGCGTTTTGGAGAGATGTGGGAAGAGAAAAGATAAGGAAGAACTCTGAAAACCTGACAAAGAAAGCAATAACTCACCCAGAAAACGCTCGGAGCTCCAGACCACGATGCTTAGCTGAATAGCGGCAAAAGAGATCTGATGGGAGGAAGGAGACATGGCGCACTGTGGGTAAGCGGAGGAGCTTGGATCAGATGCTAGTGATGTGGCAGTGCCGGATCTGATTTGGATCCATAGACCCACAGGTTGAAGACCAAATGAAGTCAACTAATTCAGATCCAAGTAATCTGTTAAATATGTTTGCTGTCTCTTTGCTTCATGTGTGTGTGTACTTTTGGTTTGAACATAGGATTTTTTTCAGTGTCTAAATCCCTTCCAATATGGGCCGCCTATGCTCCACAACATATGCATGTGTGCTGCTTCATATGCACAGGAAAGAGCTACCATCATTGATTTAGGCAGCCACAGACCTTGCCCTCGGGCTAAACCCCATTCAAGATTGGTCTTTGCTCTAAGGTGTGAGGTCTGTCATTCAAGAGAAGAGGGTGTGGCCATCCTTGTTGCAAGACATCTTGCCTTTGATAACGGATGTCTTTCTTCAGTTACCTTATCAGCAATCTAGAGGCTCTTCCTAGATGACAAGAGGTGATGAGCAATTCCAAAGCTTCAGATGGAGTTACTAGGGCATAATTCCCAATTGATTTTTTATTTCCACCACAGCTCTAGATTTCTCCAACTTATCTGCAGTTTACTCTCTTATCCATACTCTTTATGAAATAACTTGAGACTTATTAAAATCTTTCTATACATCAGACTTATCAAATGATTTGAAAGTAAAAATGTCATTGAAGCTGGGCATTAAGTAATTTTAGTCTTATTCTCTGAAATTACCTGATTTGTATTCTCTTTGAATGATCACTGTATTACTCAAAATCTCAACTCCAATGTATGTTATATACTTAAATTTTTTCTTCTATAGTTCTTTGCTTTTTATTTTATTTTTAAAATGTGTCATTGTACAGCTTTACTGTAAGTAATCTAGGCTTTAGCTTGACGATACATTTTAATGTAATTTTACTGCTTTAGTGATCCTTTTCACATTGTAGAACACTGCAAATGCCCTATATAAATGAATTAGAAGTTATGTACCTACCATAACGTTCCATGTTAGTTGGCTTCTCTCGCCTTCTTTCTTGCTGGATGGGTTCGGAGCCGATCCTCGGCGCCGACTCGGCACTTGCTAAGCTTGAGAACTCCTTTTACCAGCTCGAGGCAACCCCATATCCCATGATGCAAGGCGAGACTACCTCAGATCTCGTTTGGTATCCAAAAAACCCTGCTAAACAATACTATTCCCAAAGGAAGAGCAAAGACTAGCCTAGAAGAACTAGGCAAAAAAGGTTCCTAAGATAGACTCTTTCTACTGAAGACTCAACCTGAGAAAGAGAAGCCCTTCAAGATCTGTCCAGGCCAGGGGGAAGGAGGGAGGGACGCAAGAAAGAAGGCGAGAGAAGACAACTAACATGGAACGTTATGGTAGGTACATAACTTCTAAATGTTAAGTTGTCAATCTCGCCTTCATTCTTGCTGGATGGGACCGCGTCCCTAGCACCTGTATCCCGGGTGGCTCAATGGAACAGACTCTTGAGTACTGTGGAACCAAAACTGGCACTGTCCCTGGAGGCCAAATCTAATTTATAATGAGTGACAAAGGTATGAGGAGTGACCCAAGTAGCTGCTGCACAAATGGTATCAATAGGTAGTCTATCCTGAAAGGCTGTAGAAGTGGATAGACTCCTGGTTGAATGTGCCTTCGGTTTTGAGGGTAGTTGCTTGCCTCTGAGCGAATACACATAAGAAATGGTGGAAGACAACCATCTGGATAAGGTCACTTTCGACACTGGGAAACCTTTCCTGTTTTCTGCATAGGAAACAAATAATTGATCCGATTTCCTGAATTGTTTAGTCCTATGCAAATAATATCTGAGCTGACGATGGATATCCAAAAAATGAAGTTTTTGTTCAGCTCTGTCAGAATAATTAGGGAAAAACACTGGTAGATCGATGGATTGATTAATGTTAGACTGAGAAACAACCTTGGGCAGAAAAGATGGATTTGTTCTCAAGGATACCCTGTCCTTGTGAAAAACTAAGTATGGGGAACGGATGCAGAGAGCTTGAAGTTCAGATACCCTCCTTGCTGAAGTGACAGCCACTAAGAATATTGTTTTCCAGGTCAGCAACTTTAAGGAGCATGAAGCAGACGGTTCGAAAGGGGGTAAAATCAAGGATGCTAACATTAAATTCAGATCCCATTGTGGAGGAGGATGTTTTATTGGAGGCTTTAGAAGAAAAACTCCTCTCAGAAAAGCTTTGCATAGTCTATGCGACAATGTTATGATCTTGCAAGCCAACATGATATTTAGAAATTGCCGCCAATTGAACTTTAACTGTTGATGAAGAAGATCCTGACTGAAAAACTTCAGCCAGAAAATCTAAAATTGAATGCTCAGGTGCCGTAAAAGGATCAATGTGCCTGGAGATTGCCCATAGGGAAAAACGTCGCCACTTGCTAGCATAAACCGTTCTGGTGGACAACTTCAAGGAAGCTATTAAGATATCTCTGACAGGATCAGAGATCATAGGAAGCCTGGCTAGGGAAGGAAGTGGAGCAACCAAGCAGTGAGGTTGAGAGAACGAATGGCCCGGTGCTGCTGACCTGTTTGGTGGATCAGAAGATCCGGAACTGGGTCCAGATGCCAAGGCTGCACCAGGAGGTGATGATGTAGGGTCGGAAACCAAATTTATCGAGGCCAATAAGGGGCAATGAGAATCAACTTGGCTCTCAAAACGGTAGCTTTCTGAATGACCTGTGGAATCAAGGGGAAGGGAGGAAATGCGTACAGAAGTCCCCAGGGCCAATCCTGGGTTAGAGAGTCTCTCAGGGGTTGGCCTGGTAGGGGAAAGAGGGTGAAAAAGTCCGGGCATTTGCTGTTTTGGGGTGTAGCAAAAAGGTCGCAACAAGGGGTGCCCCATTTCAGAAATATCTCGTCCACTACCGATTGATTGAGAGACCACTCGTGAGGCATGAGAATGGCTCTGCTCAGTCTGTCCGCTAAGAGGTTGGACCTGCCAGGGATGTGCGTTGCTATCAGAAACCGATGAGAGGAGATTGCCCATTGCCAAAGTCTGAGAGCTTCTCGACACAAAGGATAGGACCTGGTCCCGCCCTGTTTGTTGATGTACCAGACTACAGACATGTTGTCCGTTTGAACTGCAATAGTCCCCGAGGGAAGAAAGTCGTTGAGGGCTTGCAACGTTAAAAGCACCGCTCTCATCTCCAGGACATTTATGTGCAGATGGTATTCTGTGGGTTGCCAAGTCCCGTGGACCATCCTGCCCTGATAATGCCCCCCCCACCCGATCAGAGAGGCATCCGTAGTGACTGTGGCAACTGGGGTAGGGGGAACAAATGGTCGGCCCTGATGAAGCAGAGGGGAAGATATCCACCAGGTTAGATGAGTCCTGCACGATTGTGTAACCAAGATTTCATGCCTCATGGGTAGGTTCTGGAACGACCACTGAGTGAATAACATCCACTGCAGAAGACGCATGTGAAAGCGAGCTAATGGAAGAAGTACAATGGCCGCAGCCATAAGACCTAGAACCTTGAGAACCAATCTGGCTTTGACTTTGTTGCTCTGTAAAATAATCTGAACGTATTTTTGGATGTCCAGAATTCTTTGATTTGTTAGTCTGGCCAACATACTGACGGTGTTTAGTTCTGCGCCTATAAAGGTGATAGATTGGCAAGGCAGCAGAGAAGATTTTTCGAAATTCACAGAAATTCCCAACTTTTTGCAAAGCTGCAGAGTGTAGTCTCTGCTCTGAAGAAGCTGATGCTTGGTGGTGGCGGAGAGTAGCCAGTCGTCCAAATAAGGAAACACCTGGAATCCTTGACGTCTCAGATGAGCCGTAACCACTGCCATGCATTTGGTAAACACTCTGGGGGCTGAAGTGAGGCCAAAGGGCAGGGCTCTGAATTGATAATGACTGGTCCCTAGCCGAAAGCGGAGAAACCTTCTGGAGCGCCTGTGTATCTTTATGTGATAGTACGCGTCCTGAAGGTCTATCGAGCACATCCAGTTGTCCTTGCCCAAAAAGGGCAGAATGGACTGAAGCGTGACCATCCGGAATTTTGCCTTCTTGACAAATCTGTTTAGATTGTTCAGGTCTAAAATTGGTCTCCAATCTCCCGTCCTTTTGGGGACCAAAAAGAATCTTGAGTAGACGCCGGATCCTACTTGGTCTGCTGGAACAGTCTGGATGGCTCTTTTTTCTAGGAGCTTTGAAACCTCCTGTTTTGCCAAATCCCTTTGACCACGTGAGATGTCTGGCAGGGATTGGTGAGGTATGGGATACCTTTCGAAGGGGATTTTGTAACCCTCGGATATGATCGACTGTACCCACATGTCTTGTGAGAGGGAACGCCAGGCTACTGGGTACAGCGATATCCTTCCCCCGACTGCCTCCAAGGGTGGACAGTCGGGCAACACCTCAGGGATGCTGAAAGGGTTTGTCAGGAAGAGGCTCCCTGCTACCCTGATTCTGGGGACCCCCCCCTGCCTCTAGGGCAGCGTCTATTATTGTTACCCCCTCTGCCTCTGGGGGTAAACTGACCACGTGTGTCCGGCGCAACTCCTTGGGCTTTACGGAACCACATCTTTCCTCCTTTCTGACCCTTGGGATAGGGTCTAGAAGGAGTGGAAAAATGGACTCCTACGGCAGAAAGTGTTTTGTCGTCTTGCACACACCTGGTCAAGGTTTCCTTCACCTGAGGTCCGAACAAAGCCGAACCGTCAAAGGGGGTATTGGTGAAGGACACCTTAAAGGGGTCCGCGAAATTACAAAGCCGCATCCAGGCCTGACGTCTAAGAGCCACTCCTGTGCCTGCGGCTCTACTCGCTCCATCGGCCGCATAGGATATGAGCCGCATGGAGGAGTTGGTCAAAGAATTTAGGATTGCTAGCTGTGAGGCAATCTTGTCTTGAGCCCCAGCAGCTGAAGGATCCTGAACCACTTCACCTAGTTCCTTGAGAATATCTCTCTGAAGTCTGGTGAAATGACAAAGGTAGTTCAGCGAACGCATAGCAAAGGTCGCTGAAGAAAACATCCGCTTGCCATACCTATCCATGGTCCTAGAGTCTTTGTTAGGAGGATGGACAGGCACGGAAGGATCCGCAAGTTCCTTCTTGGTGGCCGCCACCACCACCATAGCATCCACAGAGACGCCCTTAGAAAGAAACTGCTTGTCTGAAGGGGCCGTAATAAATTTGGATGGCCTACTGGGGAAAGGTTCCACAGAATCTGGGGCTGCCCACGCCTTCCGAGCCACTACCTGCATGAGTGGGTCGAAAGGTGGAGACACCCAGGAGGTGGAGGGTCGGGATCCAAAAGCCTCCAGGTACACCGACTCATCCTCAGAGGGGTCAATGGAAGGCCAGTTCCCCCTCTGTTTGAGGAGTTCCAGGATGTCTGAAAAGGAAACATCCTCAGAGGGGGACCGAGGGGAACCCTCCGACTCATCTAAGTCGGTATCTGATGTTGTAGACTCAGGGGAGTCTGTGTGTTTCCTCTTACACGTCCTCTTTCGTGGGGGTTCCCCTGCAGGATCAGGAGAAACCTCGGAAGAGGAAGTTATTCCCAATGGGGAAACCTGGGGCGATGGATCCCTGGGCCTGGGAGCAAGAGGCTGGCAAGAGACATCAACAGGCACCGAAGAGGGAGGAGCTAAAGGAATGGACCGTTGACCTGACTCAGGGGCCAGGACACTCCTCATCACCTCAAAGGCTCCCCTCCCAGGGAGACTGGAATACTCCCATTCCGAAGAAAGAGGAATTCCCGGCTCCACTGAGACAGAAGGCTCTGAGGCCGATGTCGGTGCCGAGCTTACCAAAGCCGAAGCCCCGAGAGGGAGAGCGGGGTCGGACAAGGGTCCGATGCCACTAGCCCCCTCGGAGCCGACAAGGGAAACTCGACGACCGGATCCCTCCAAGGAAGGTCTCATGGAGGAGATCGGAGCCGAAGACGACGGAGCCGAAAGGGGGAGTATCGGCTCCGGCGCTGACACGGTCACTGTCCCGAGAAGCTCCAGCTCCAAACTCTGGTGGAGAGTCGGAGGAGGAATTTCAAGGGGAAGAGCAATAGCCGAAGTCTGCTGAGATGGGCTATGGAGCATTTGGGCTAGTGCCTGTGACTTCAACAGCCTGCTTACCACCCTCTCTAAATCGTGGTCAGACAGCCTGGAAGATCTCGAAGATCGGCTCCGATGACTCCGTTCCGATAAAAGAGGAGACCTTGGAGCAGAGTGAATCTACTCCAAAGAAGGGGACCGAGATCTCTTCTTGGACGAAGCCATCGGAGCAGACGTCCTCTGGGTTCCAGATGGAGCCGAAGACTTCTCGGCTCCGATACTGGATAACACGTCGGTACCAGTCGGTGCCGACAAGGCAACTGTAGACTGTGTGTCGGAGCCGGTAGGAACGGACACTACCACATCAGAGGAAGAAAGATCGGCTCGAGCCGATCTCGACTCCGAAGGAGTCGGAGCCACCGGGGAAGGCTTAACCACTGTAGCCTGAACCTTAGGTGGCTTGGAAGGTTTACCTGATCCAGTCTTTGAGGGTGAACCTTCTGGCTTTAATAAGCCACGGAGGATCAATTTGTTCCTCCTCTCCTGCAGGACTCTCTGGCTAAAAGAATGACATATAGCACAGGAGTCCTGCAGGTGTAAAGGCCCCAGGCAGTAAACACAAGAAGTGTGACCGTCTGTCAGAGACATCTTCTGACAGCACGAGTCACACTTCTTGAAGCCTGAGACCTTTCCTTCCCTAGACATAGTCTAAGAAACACACAAAAAACACACACACTGAACACGTCACACAATTAATCCCAAACACACACACACTAACAGGGATTAAAGAAAGGGAGGCTAGGCCTAACTGAAAATTTTTTAACTTTTAAAATTTTACTAAAAGGGAATATAGGGTGGGCACTAGTATAGGATAAACACTATCTGAATGCTAACAAAATATATGAAGAAAAGGGAGGGAAACCCTCGACTAAACTGCTTGAATTATAAAACTCACCTGAGCTGGCAAAAAAGGAGACCTCTTCGCGAAGTGGCAAACGAGATCTGGGGTAGTCTCGCCTTGCATCATGGGATATGGGGTTGCCTCGAGCTGGTAAAAGGAGCTCTCAAGCTTAGCAAGTGCCGAGTCCCATCCAGCAAGAATGAAGGCGAGATTGACAACTTAACATTGCAACTTTAAAGTGGTTTACTTTTAGCATATCTTTAAAATCCTCCCAACTCCACTCCAAAGGAAGGCAGGTTGGTCAAGAAAATGTGATCTCACACTTTCTTATCTAGGATGTTGCAGTGAAAAACAAATTTTGTAATGGCAAGTAGCAATGCATAACACACAAGATTTTGTATTTCACAGAAAACTTGTAAAACGGATTACAGTTCAGACAGTACAGACAACAAAAAATGGAGCCAACAAATAATTTTTAAAACTTCATCATCCATCTGACACACTCATTTATGTGCATCAGAAGGAGTGAATACTGCTCCTGCTCAGGTAATGAGTGGCCTAGATAACAGAATATTCTCCGTCCTCACACCTCTGTGAATATAGCTCCCAATACCACAACTGAAACAATGCACAATTTAAATGGTATGTTAAAAATGGTGCTGCAGTGGTGGATACCCGTAATTTGTTTAACTTTTTTCAAACATTTTATTGACTATCAATGGACCACATCACCTTGTAAATGCATAAAATAAAAAGCAAATAAGGAAGAACAATGAGGATTACATCAATAGCTCATGAAACCATTAAGAACCCTGATTTTTTTCTGTTCCACCTTAGTCTCTACAAGGGCCAATATTTCACATTCCACTAAATAACTTAGGAAATTCTCTTCAATTATTCAAAGTACCATTTGTCGTTAATGTTATACCAGTCAGAAATGGGCTTTAAGTTCTTCATTTTATGAATATATTTTTACCTTCCCAAATCCTGACATCTTTCATGCCTTCATTTTGAACAGTTGCTTTAGTACCACACATCCAGCACTCCCTGTGCATTAAATAAGGATTTGCCTTTTAAAAAGTGCAGTCATTTTTCCACTGATTTTCATGGTAGGCAGTCAACAGCAAATCATGATCTTGGAGAGTCTGTCTGAATTTCTCTAAAGCTGACATAACCCCCTTCCTCTGTCTAGCAGAAGAGTTATAGCCTACAGCAGTGACAAAATATACAAATGCCACCTACATGAGCCCCTGCCTGAGTCTCTGCATTCCACAGCAGGCCAACCTCAGCACTGAAACCATTCATAACTGCCTATCAGCTAGAACCCAATCAGCAGTGGGATTGGACAGCAGCTAATTTCAGCCATCCACATCAATTTATGCCTATCAATCCTAAGTCTTCCATGTCGTGTCACTTAACTTCCCCATTCTTGCTGGTGAGTCCATTCAGTAGGATAATCAGCATTCACAAAGCCATGAGAGTTCTTCTGCTTGACTTACAGCTCTGTCCCCATGGCAGCCTGGATTGGCACTCACTCACAATGCTGGCCTCAGTGATGCATGTGTGCGCTCCACACATGAGCCTATTCTGGCTATAAAATCATGAATACACAGACCAGGTGACATACATTTTTGGCCCATATATGACTTCTGATACAACATCTAGCCTCTTCTGAGTGCCACCTGCAGGTTACAAGCAACCCACTTCCACTTGTGCACATGCCTACTGCTCAACCCCATCCTACATCTCCAAATTCCCCTAGGCTGTGTGGATCTCAGTGTTTTTTTTTTTGTGCCACAAAGAATGTACTTTTCATCCTTCACTGACTGGTTCCTCCAGTGCTCAGACTCACTATTCAAAACCTGTGTCAGTTAGAGATCAGTAGGATCATCATCACAGAACTTGTTTGAACAATTAAAACAAGAAAAACATGCTTTAGATGTTCTGTAATAGTATGGTATCGTGAGAAATACTAACATAGGCAGGCACCACCATTATCTTCATTCCCATGCAACAGCAACTTTATTAAATGCTTGATGCCAAAAAATATTTACACAAACTGCTACAGTACAAGCACTGAACGGAAAGCTGTTAATGTCTTAACAATGGAAAGAAAGGCAACCTGTTAATACCCACTGGTGAGATCAGGAAATATTAAATCCTTTGCATGGCCCAATTTACAGAGTAAACCAACTGAGCAATTTCATTTCTTGCTCAGAAATCCAGGAAATCTGGTTCCCCAAAATTTGTGTGTGTCAGAATTATAGCTGAAAACCACTTATTTTTTGTAATGGTAATTAAGCCCCAACCAGTTTCATTTTCTTCACTCTCAGCTTCAAATGAGCTAACCTAGTGGTAGGCATTTGACAAATAAAATATAATTTGTAGTCAAATTAAGATGTATTATGTTGAATCAGAAGAACACACACTTTTTTGTATAAACAATCCTAAACACTGGTCTATGATTTTATTTAGAAACTCACACTTGATTAGTATGTACTATGAAATGGTTCATACTAGGGTTTTAACTAAAGAAAAATATAACGCTTGGTACCAGTGTCTACACAGTTATTTATATCCACTGATCATAAGCATAGAAAAGCTCTGTCAATCACTGCAGATGTCCGTTTGGAAATGGGAAATACTAACAGCCCTTTGCTTCTTATTTATAACTGTAGAGGCCTAATATTTCTGCCACAGTGCACCTTTTTGCTGTCTCTTGTAAGCTACTGCTGTTTGATGCAAACTTCTGATTATCTCTAGGATTTAGTTATTAGCTTTTTCAAGACATTTTCCTCAGCATTTGCACTTCCCATACCTTCTCTAGACGTCAAAAACAGTGCAGTTGTGTAGTAACTTACCATAACAGAAGATGACTGGCTACCTCATTGTTGCAGTATTTCTCACTAATGGGAAAGCATAAAAAACTTCTAGTCAGTTTACAAATGCTTGGGCTCATTCCTCTCACTCCATATATCTGCTCTAGGAACTATGCAAAAGATCACGTGTCAGTACACAAGGGATAAAAAAGGCACAAAGCTTCCTAGGTCTTTCTTCCTCCAGGAAAAGAGGCTAAAAGGGTTTGGGGAAAAAAGAAATCTTGTAAAACAGGAGCAAACATATATACGAGGAAGGAGGGTGGGTGCATATAACAGTAATCTGTACGGACATCTACTGTTAAGATCACAAATGCTTTTACAGTACACAATGAAGAATAGATCTCTCAAAAGCAGTTTTGGCTCTTGAAAGGGCATCTATCTTATAATATTTAATAAAGGTGTGGATGAAGATTACATGGCTAATTATAGAATAGTTCTTGAATTCAGACCCTTGAAAAAGGCTCCTGAGGAAGCAAGAATAAGCTTAGTCCTGTCTTAGGAGGATTTCCAATGAAAAGTGTAACAAAAGGATATAGTGACAGAAATCCGCATGGAGACTGTTCTTTTTACTCTCCAAGAAAATAAACAAGGTACAGTTGTGTACACTTACCATAAATGTAGATGTTTGAGTGTATTCACTGTTGCAGTCATTACATTTGGGTTATCTGCTTGCAGGAAGCCATCAGTCGACCTGATTAACAAAGTCTTGGGTCCTGCGTCGGTTGTGGTCTCTTCTTCTGTGACGTCAGGTCGTCAGGGGTATAAAACATGCAGCCGACGTCATTGCATCATTTTTTTCTTGCTGCAGATGTCAGGTGCCCCCCTAATGGGAAGCAATTAAATCTATAAATATACAAGGTTATACCGCAAACAAAAATCAAATACACCAAAAAGCTTTTAAGCACTGAAAAGGAGAGAAGAGGTACAGCCAAATGAAGTCAGGGGGCTGGAGGGAGGGTAACTAGGACTGGTAACCAGGACTGCAATAGTGAATACACTCGAACATCTACATTTATGGTAAGCGTACAGAACTGTACTATGTTCTTCGTGTTTCACTGTTGCAGTCATTACATTTGGGTAGATTCCCAAAGCTAAGGATGGGAGGAGGAATTCAGATAGCATTAGGACCAGCTATAAGGCTCTGCAAAACTGCAGTGGCAAAGCCAGCTCTAGATTTAGAGAAAATTGGCAAATGGTAATGCTTGGTGAAAGTATGTACAGAACTCCAGGTAGCAGCTTCTAGGATGTCCCTGGTAGGTACACCTCTGAGAAAGGCTGTAGATGTAGATGCAGCCCTGGTTGAGTGGGATATGATCCTCTGTGGATAGGTTTTCCATGGTGCTTACAGCAGAATTGAATGCAATGGCCTATCCATTTGGAGATAGTTCGCTTTGAAATAGCCTTCCCCTCTGTCCCTGCAGCAAATGCCACCAGCAGTTGTTCAGATTTCCTTTGAGGTTTAGACCTGTCCAAGTAGAATCTAAGTTGTCTGTGCACATCTAAGGATGCAGTATCCGTTTCCCTTTGTTCTGTGGATTAGGAAAGAAGGTAGGCAAATGAATGGACTGATTAAAGGCCACACTGGATACGACCTTTGCCATGAAAGAGGGATTGGTCCTGAGGGACACCCTGTCCGCATGAAAGATGGTGAAAGGCTCCACTGCCATAAGGGCCTGTAATTCAGATACCCTTCTTGCTGAAGTGATGGCTAAAAGGGAAGCTGTTTTCCAAGAAAGGAATTTTAAATCTGCAGTAGCAGCTGGCTCGAAAGGAGGAAGGGTGAGTTTCTCCAATACAAAGTTAAGGTACCAGGCTGGAGTTGGAGCTCTCCTGGGTGGTCTTAAATTTTTGGCCCCTCTGAGGAAAGTACAGCTGTGTACCCTTTACCATAAATGTAGATGTTCGAGTGTATTCACTCTTGCAGTCATTACATTTGGGTAATCCTGCTGGCAGGTTGCCCTCAGTCGGCCTGAATTCCAAAGTCTTGGGTCCTGTGTTGGCTGCTGTCACCCCTTCCCTGACGTCAGGTCGTCAGGGGTATAAAAAGATGCGTCCGACGCCATTTTCTTTAGTTTTTCTTGCCCCAGATGTCAGGTGCCCCCTAAAAGGGTAAGCAAAATTTATCTATACATATATATATATATATATATATATATAAATATAAATACAAGCACCAATATAAACTTTACTTTCATCTACAAGCAAATACACCACATAGGTTGTATAAATAAGAGAAGGAAAGATAGGCTCCATCAGAAGAAGAAAAAAGGGGGATGGTGGGTAACCTGGACTGCAACAGTGAATACACTCAAACATCTACATTTATGGTATGTGTACACAACTGTACTATGTTCTTCATGTTTCACTGTTGCAGTCATTACATTTGGGTAGAGTCCCAAAGCTATGGATGGGAGGCTGGAGCTAAACAGCGTTAGGAGCGGCTATGAGGCCCTGCAGAACTGCAGTGGCAAAGCCTGCCCTGGATTTAGAGCAGAGCAGTAGATGATAGTGCTCTGAACTTCAAGTAGCAGCCTCTAACATGTCCTTGGTTGGTACTCCCCTGAGAAAGGCTGCTGAAGTGGCTGCAGCTCTGGTGGAATATGGCCTAATGCCCTTGGGCACTGGCTTGCCATGGTGTAAGTAGCTGAAACGAATGCAGTGGCCTATCCACTTTAAAATAGTCTGCTTTGAGATAGTCTTTCCTTGTGATCCTGTGGCATATGCCACTAGTAATTGCTCTGTCTTTCTGAAACCTTTGGTTCTGTCCAAGTAGAATCTAAGCTGTCTGTGTACGTCCAAAGAATGCAGAATTCTCTCCCCCTTGTTCTGTGGATTTGGATAATAAGTTGGCAGATGAATAGTTTGGTTAAGAGCCATAGTGGACACCACCTTAGGCATAAATGTTGGGTTTGTCCTCAGAGAGACCCTTGTCTGGATAAAAAAATGATGAAAGGTTCCACAGCCATGAGTGCCTGTAGCTCTGAAACTCGTCTTGCAGAAGTTATTGCTAGGAGCAGAGCTGTTTTCCAAGATAAAAACTTTATATCAGCAGTAGCAGCTGGCTCAAAAGGAGGCAGGGTGAGTTTTTCCAAGACATAGTTAAGGTCCCATGCAGGCACTGGTGATCCTCCTTGGAGGCCTTAAATTTTTGGTTCCTCTGAGGTACTGTTTTAATAAGGGATGAGAAAAGATTGGCGGCTCTGTACTGTAATGAGCCGAAATGGCAGAGGTATGAATTTTAATAGATGAAAATGATAGGCCTTTGTCCAGCATCTCAGTTAAGTATTGTAAAATCTGAGGAATGTTTGACACAGCTGTATCAGTCCCTTGTGCCTGGTTCCAAGCACAGAATCTCTTCCATTTTCCAGCGTAAGATTTTCTAGTACTAGGCCTTCTGGCTTCCAAAATGACATCCATCACAGGTTTACTGCGAGGTGCGTTTTGTATGACTACATTAATCTGCCATGCTGCCAGGGTTAGGGTCCTGAGTTGGCTGTGCAGGATCTGATTGTTTTGCTGGGACAGCAGATGAGGTATTTGAGGTAAGATCCAAGCTGGGCATTGAGACAAGTTCCTTAGTATTGGATACCAGTACTGGCATGGCCAGCCTGGGGCAACTAGTATCATCTTTGGCTTCTCCTGTCTGTTCTTTAGGAGTACCTTGGGGAGGAGAAGCAGTGGGGGAAGGCATATACTGATAGGGCATCCACTTTCCATGCTTGTCTGTGATGAATCCTTATGCAGAATCTTTTTAGTTGGTAGTTGTGAGGGGAGACTAATATTTCTATGTCCGGGCATCCCCATTTCCTTGTTATCATGCTGAAGACTTGTGGATTCAGCTGCCACTCGTGGGGATCCATGAGGTTTCTGCTTAGTTAGTCTGCCAGAGTATTTTTCCTTCCTGGTAGGAATTGTGCCTGCAGATGTACTTGGTAGGTCAATGCTGTGTCCCACAAAGTCATGGCTAGTATGCAAAGGGGGTATGAATGTGTGCCCCCCTGCTTGTTTATGTACCACATGACCGTGGTGTTGTCTGTCCTTATCAGCATTTGTCCTGGATGAAGTAGGTCCTTGAAGGCTGTGAGGGCATTTTGAACAGCTAGCCCCTCTTTTTGATTGATATGTAGATGCATTTGGTTTGAGTCCCGTGTGCCATGAATGCATCTTCCTGCCATGTGGGCTCCCCAGGCATAATCTGATGCATCCGTTTTTAGTGTCTGCCTGGCTGGGGGTAATGTGAATGGCTGTCCCTTGTTTTGGTGACAAGCCCTTGCCCACCATCAAAACTCCTGTCGCAGGCAGGGAATTAGAGTAATCATAGTCTCCAGGCTGTGGCAATGTTGAGTCCAAACACTTTTTAGGTACCATTGTAGTTTCCTCATATGCGGTCTTGCATATGGAATTAGTAGGATGCAGGATGCCATGAAGCCCAAAGCCTGCAGAATTTTTCTTGCAGATAAATGGACCATTGTTGCCATCATTTTGAAATAAGTATAGTCAGTTGCCTTTGTTTGTCTGGCGTGAGATAAGCCATCTGGGCAGTTGTATTTAAGCTTGCACCCAGGAATATTATCTCTTGAGAGGGTACTAGTTTTTATTTCTTTTCGTTGACTGTGTACCCTAGACATGTTAGAAGTTTTTTTCACAAACGCCATATGCTGTTGAAGAATGTCCTTGTTCTCTGCTTGAATTAGGCAGTCGTCCAAGTAAGGATATATTTGTATTCCTCTTTGTCTGCAAAATGCAATTACTGGTGCCAGGCACTTTGTAAAGACCCTGGGCACAGTAGATAAGCCAAAGGGCAGTGTAGAGAATTGGTAATGCATTGAGCCAGCCTTGAATCTGAGGTATCTTCTGCATATTTGTCTGACTGGGACATGCAGGTATGCCTCTTTTAGGTCTAAAGTCACAAGCCAAGCGTTCTTGCCCAGCATGGGCAGAAGCTGCTGCAAAGTCAACATCTTGAATTTTGGTATATCCAGGAATGTGTTCAGAATAGATAGGTCCAGTATTGGCCTCCAGGCCTTGTCCTTTCTGGGTACCAAGAACAGTCTTGAGTAAAATCCTTGTCCCTGCTCTTGCTCTGGTACTAGTTGAATGGCCCCCATGTCCATGAGGGATGAAACTTGTTTTTGTGCCTCTGCCCATTGATTTTTTGGCAGATTTGGCCAGCCGTGTGCCTTTGGCAGGGTATGAAAATGGAACTTGTAGCATTATGACATGATATTTAGAACCTGGGTTATGATGTGCCAATTTTGAGAAAAAAGTGCTAATTTTCCCCCTAAAGATGCTGCTAGGAGATAAGTGCTTGGTGCAGGCAGGGGGCAGTCATTGGAACTGTTTCCTGTATGGTTGTGATTCATCTTCTCCAACTTTGGAGGCAGAGGCACCCCATTGCTTTGACCTGCATGAACCTTGCGCCTGGGATCTGCCTCTAGGGCAACTGCGTCTGCCCCTTTGAGGTCTGTCTGACACAGGAAAGGACCAATTCTTTGTTGGCCAGTGTCTACTAAACCTAGGTGGTTGTACTTGTAAAAAATCTTTGACAGTTTGCATAGATTTAGCTTTGTCCTCCATTTTCTTTAACACCTCTTCTGCCTTAACACCAAATAAAGTATCATGCTGTAAAGGCACATCTAATAATTTAACCTTGACATGATCAGGCAGATTTTGTTCCTTTAACCAAACATGCCTCCTAATTACAGAACCCATAACTGCTGCCCTGCAGGAGGCCTCTAAAGAATAAAAACCACATTGCAAAGTATGCTTTCCAACTTGTTTAGCTGCATGCAATAAATCCTGCGTTTCCTTCTTTTCTGCATATTCAGAGTTTAACGACATTTTCTGTTTAAGCAATGTCATGATATGTTGCTGATATTTGAGCATATGAAACTGACAGTTTAAGGCCCTTATAGCTAAGGTAGCAGATGTGTATACCTTTTTTCCCCATCTGTCCAGTGTCCTAGAATCCCTGTTGGAGGTGGTAGGGTTTTTTGCAGTGGAAGCCTTTACTCCCTTGGGGCCCTGTGATATAGTTTCTAGGTCTGCAGCAGGGTTTTTATAAAAAGGAATTTATGAGAGTAAGGAACCCTGTAATATCAGTCAGGCTTAACAGGAGCTGGAGGTAAGGAGTCAGGGGTAAGACTAGACTCCGAAAATACATCATCTACAATGTCCAACACAGGTGGAATGGCTAGTGGCCTGTGTTGAGGTAGTAAAAGGAAATCCCTGAGCCTCTTTTTAGATTCTGAAAAATCTTGGCTCTCCCAGTGGAAATACCCCCTCATGGTATGCAAGGTTTTTCCAAAAGAATAGTCCTCTGGAGGAGAAGCTGAAGGAATAGATTCTTAAGCATCAGAAT
The DNA here is from genome assembly GCF_019279795.1 of Protopterus annectens. NCBI lineage: Eukaryota > Metazoa > Chordata > Ceratodontiformes > Protopteridae > Protopterus > Protopterus annectens. The sequence continues at coordinate 984,835,745 of NC_056741.1, read as the reverse complement.
CCTCACAGGGGGGAAGAAAATATTCTTGATAAGAAGAGGAATCAGAAGAAATGGAAACCTGATCTGAAGATTCATAGTCAGTCTCTTGCCTAGGCTTCTTATCAGGAGGGGGATGGGAACCCCTGATCAAGGTAATTAAATCTTCGGCCATTTTGAGCATCTGTTTTTTGGGCATAGAGGCCTGTCCACGTGGCTCTTGAGTTTATTTCTTTGTTTTAGAAGGTGCTGTAGTCTTTGCCTTTGAAGCTGAAGTAGGTTTAATGTAAAGATGTTTAGGTCTGAATACACCCTCAGAAGCCGGTGCCTGCTCAGTGGCTCCAGACCCATCTGAAGGAATAGTATCCGAGGCTCCAATACTTTGAGTTTCCAGCGGCATGGCCAATTCCACATGGGAGTCGGTAGTGGGCTGCAACTCTAAAGTAGTGGGCGTCAGGGGCTGCAAAAGCACCTCACTGAGAACCGGCGACTGGCTTGGGAGAAGCTTCGTCGTCAGTTTTGGACCTCGGTTGTCTCTCTCTCTTTTTCTTTGCGTTTTTTATGAACTCCGGTAGTCGGATGGGTATCTGACGACATTTTTGGAGAATTGAATAGGCGGCCAAAATAGTTTAAAGCAAAGTCATATCAATGCTTAATAGTGCGTTGGTTAAATCTAGCGCAAAACTGACAACCAGGAACGTTGTGATCAGGGCGTAGGCAAGGAATACAGTAAGAGTGAAAATCCTTATGAGGTATTTGTTTAACACAGGAAATACAATTATTAACTTTTTCTGACATCAGTCTGGAGTAAGAAAAAAAGTTTTCCCAACGGGGTACGTAGCTTTATTGAAGACTTCGGATCTGAAACTCGAACACAAAAATCTCAGGAGTTGGCCGACCGGCACTTGCGAACTGCTTCTGCTTCGGGCACCACATGGCAAGAAAGACTAAAGAAAATGGCATCGGCCGCATCTTTTATACCCCTGACGACCTGACGTCAGGGAAGGGGCGACAGCAGCCAACGCAGGTCCCAAGACTTTGGAATTCAGGCCGGCTGAGGGCAACCTGCCAGCAGGATTACCCAAATGTAATGACTGCAACAGTGAAACACAAAGAACATCTGCTTGAGCAGTGGAAGAGAGAAGAGGGGAGGTTCTGTGTTATAATCAGCTGAAATGGCTGAGGTTTGAATTTTTATTGAGGAAAAAGACAGGCCCTTGTGAAGCATCTCAGTTAAGTATTGTAAAATCTGAGGTAAATTGGGCACTGCTGTGCTCAACCTTTGAGATTGGTTCCAGGCACAGAATCTTTTCCATTTTTCAGCATAAGATTTTCTAGTACTAGGCCTCCTTGCCTCTCAAATGACATCCATCAGTGGTTTACTGAGGGATGGTAAAGGAGAGCTCAGGTAATTAGCCAGGCTGCTAGGTTCAGTGTTTGAAGATGAGAGTGCAGAATCTGGTTCTCCTACTGAGACAGCAAGGTAGGAGTCTGAGGCAGGTGCCATGGGGCCAACAGTGACACACTGCACAGTAGGGGGTACCAGAGTTGGCATGGCCAGGCTTGTGCAATCAAAATCATCCTTGGTTTGTCTTTTTTGATGTTTAGTAGTACTTTGGAGAGCAGAGGCAGAGGAGGAAAGGCATAAACTGATAGGAAGGACAGAGCATCCACTTTCCAAGCTTGTCTGTTGGGGGGGGGGGTCCTTGCACAAAATTTTTCCAATTGATAGTTCTGGGGGGAGGCAAACAGGTCTATATCTGGGCTTCCCCATTTGCTTGTCAACATGTTGAAAATCCTTGGTTCCAGTTTCCACTCATGTGGGTCCATGAGGGTTCTGCTTAGTCCATCTGCCAGTGTATTTAGTTTTCCTGGCAGGAATTGAGATTGTAGATGTACTTGGTAGCTCAAGGCTGTGTTCCACAAAGCCATGGCTAGTCTGCAGAGGGGGTAAGAATGTGTACCCCCCTGCTTGTTTATGTACCGCATAACAGTGGTGTTGTCCGTCTTTACCATTAATTGTCCTGGAAGAATGTGGTCCTTGAAGGCTGTCAAAGCATTCTGTACAGCTAACATTTCTTTATGATTGCTGTGAAGGTGCATTTGAATTGGGTTCAATTTGCCCTGAATGCACTTCCCTGCCAGGTGCGTCCCCCATGCATAGTTTGAAACATCTGTTGTTAGGGTTTGGGCAGCAGAGGGTAGTGTGAATGGTAGTCCCTTGTTTTGGTGGCAGGCCCCTGCCCACCAAAGGAACTCTAGATGCAGACAAGGAATGATAGGAATCATTGCTTCTAGATACTGAGAATGCTGACACCATAGGCGTTTTAGATACCATTGTAGTTTCCTCATATGCAGTCTTGCATATGGAATTAAAAGAATGCAGGAGGCCATGAACTCCAAGACTTGTAGTATTTGCCTTGCAGATAGCTGGGTTTTTGTGACCATTTGTTTGAAGTAGGTTACCAAGTGAATTTGTTTCTCTGGCGTGAGGAAAGACATCTAGGAAGTTGTATTCAAGCTTGCTCCAAGGAATATAATTTGTTGACAGGGTACCAGGTGTGATTTCTTTTTGTTTATGGTGTACCCCAGCCAAGTTAGCACCCTCTGTACAAATGCCAGATGATTCAAAAGTATGTCCTGGTTTTCTGCCTGAATTAGACAATCGTCCAGGTATTGGAATATTTCTTTGCCTGCAAAATGCAATGACTGGAGCTAGGCACTTTGTGAATACGCTGGTCGCAATAGATAAGCCAAAGGGCAGTGCAGAGAACTGATAGTGCGTGTAGCCTGCTTTGAAGTGTAGGTATCTTCTGCAAGATTCCCTGATTGGGATGTGCAGGTAAGCTTCCTTTAAATTTAGTGTTGCCAACCAGGCATCTTTGCTTAGCATAGGAAGCAGCTGGTGAAAAGTCAGCATCTTGAATTTTGGAATCACCAAAAAGGTTGTTAGAGTAGGCAGGTCCAGGATAGGATGCCATGAATTCTCTTTTCTGGGTACCAGGAAAAAATCTCAAGTAGAAACCTTGTCCCTTTTTCTCTTCTGGTACCAACTGAATAGCCCCTATACTTAAGAGAGGGAGAGTACTTGCTTTTGGGCCTCTGCCCACTGCTTTGGAGGTAGATCCGGCCAAACTCTTGGAGTTGGTGATGTTTGAAGTGAAATCTGTATCCTTGGGACACTATATTTAAAACCCATTTGTCCTGGGTAATGAGTCCCCAGTTGTTTGCATGAAGTGCAATCTTTCCCTCGAAAGGGGCAGTCAGATGAGAAGTGCTTGGAAGTTTTAAAAAGAAGTCATTGAGACAGTTTACCATAGGGGGGAGTTTTATTACTCCCAAATTTGGAAGTGGAGGCCCCCCACTGCTTAGTCCTGTGCGTCCCCTGGGACTGAAGCCTGGGTGCTCTGCTGGATCTGGGTTTGGACTGAGAAGGTCTGGAAGAGGCAGGAAAGGACCAATTCTTAAAAGGCCAATGCCTACTAAATCTTGGAGGTTGTTAACAGTTTGCACATATTTAGCTTTTTCCTCCATCTTTTTAAGACCTTCTGCCTTGCTGCCAACCAGGTGGCCCTGACTTAAGGGAGCATCCAGTAATTTTGCTTTAACATGATCTGGCAAGAACTGCTCCTTAAGCCAAGCATGCCTTCTAAGTACAGACCCACTTACCACAGCCCTGCAAAATGCCTATAGTGAATCAAAACCACATTGCAATGTCTGTTTACCAACTTGTTCAGCAGAATGCATAAAATCCTGTAAATCCTTATTTTCAGCACAATCAGGAGTCAACATAATTTTCTGTGTAAGCAATCCAATAATATGCAGCTGATACTTTAACATATGAAACTGACAATTCAAGGCCCTAATGGCCAAAGTTGCAGAAGTGTATACCTTCTTACCCCATCTATCCAGCGCCCTGGAGTCTCTATCAGAGGGGGCAGGATTTTTGGCAGTAGTAGCTTAAAGCCCTTGGGTTCCTGTGAAATGGTTTCAGGATCCGCAGTAGGATTTTTGAAAAGGAACTTGTGAGAGTCAGGAACCCTGTAGTATCTATCAGGTTTTCCGGAAGCAGGAGGTAAAGTCAGGGTCCATGCTAGATTCCGAAAAGGCATCAACAATGTCCAGTACAGGAGGTATAGCTAAAGGCCTGTGCTGGTGCAGGAGTAAGAAATCCCTAAGCCTCTTTTTAGAATCAGAGAAATCCTGACTTTCCCAATGAAAAAGCTCCCTGAGAGTATGCAAGGTTTCACCAAAAGAGAAATCCTCTGGGTGGGGAAGCAGAGGGAATAGAGTCCTCAGCATCAGAACCCTCATAGGTAGATAAGGGTAAATCCTGGTCATCAGAGGAAACAGAAATTTCAGAATCCTGGTCAGAAGTATCATAAACAAACTCAATCCTAGGTCTTGAGGGGGAAAGGTTGTCTTCCCCTGATTAAAGTAATAAGGTCCTCAGTCATTCTTATCATTTGTTCTTTAGGCATAGAGGCCTGACCATGCGGTCTGGGCATCAGTTTTCAAGGTATGGTTCGAGTTTTAGGCCTTGAAGAAGAAGAAGATGGCGCCGGTTTAATATGCAAGTCAGTAGGCCTGAATACACCCTCAGAAGCCGGTGCCTGCACAGCAGCTCCGGACCCATCTAAGGTAGAGACATCTGCAGGTTCCACAGTTGAAGCATCTCGCGGCATACCGGACTCCGAATGGGTCTCAGTAGTGGCCTGTGAATCTGAAGTAGCGGGTATCAGGGGTTGTGAAGGTGCCTCACTGAGTACCGGCAAACTGGGCGGCCTCTCTGTTTTTATCTTTGCGTTTCTTCGGAATGTCGGTAGTCGGATGGCTTACCAAAGACATATCAGGATAACTGAACCGAGAACCAAAAAATTTAGAAGCGCAAATATACCGACGATGGATAGTTCGTGGTTTAAATAAGGCACAAAACCGACAGTGAGGTACATCGTGGTCAGGGCCTAGGCAAGGAATACAGTACGAATGAGAATCTTTATGAGGTATTTGCTTTCCACAAGAAATGCAATTATTTACTATTACTGACATCTGTTTAGAGCAAGAAACGGTTTCCCCAATGAGGTACTTAGCTTTTAGTTGAAGACTTTGGTTCTGAAACTCGAAAACGAAAATTTCAGGAGTCGGACGACCAGCACTTGCGAACTGCTTCTGCTTCAGGCACTGCACGGCAAGAAAGACTGATGTAATGAAGTTGGATGCATGTTTTATACCCCTGATGTCATGGAAGAAGAGACAGCAACAGATGCAGGACCCAAGACTTTGTTAATCAGGCCGACTGAGGGCTACCTGCAAGCAGATAACCCAAATGTAATGACTGAAAAAGTGAAACACGAAGAACATCTGGTCAGTTTCTGATAAGCTTTGTTTTGCTCAAAAGGAAATCAGTTCTGTCTTCCCCCATTTTGAGGGTTAAGAAAAACACATTCAAAGATGAATGGACTGGTTTAAAGGCATTCCCTTTACCAGCTTAAGTATAAAGTAGGGATTAGTCTTAAGTCTATCCCTGCTTTTATGAAAAGTCAAAAAGGGTAAAGAATATAGAGAGCCGATAACTCAGAAACACCTACCAGATATCAAAGCCACTAACAAGACCGTCTTCCAAGTACATAACTTTAAAGAAGTGGAAGAAGCTGGCTAAAAAAGAGGAAAGATTAATTTTTACAATACCCAGCTCAGGTCCCAATGAGGAATGGATTTTTGCAGGGGCTAATATGAAGGCTGCCTTTTAGGAACTGTATGACTCGTACCATGAAGAAATAGGGGGATCTTTAGGCAAACATGCAGGAATTGGTGACAGATAATTACCCGAGAATGCAGCTTATACAAATATGAGGATTACGCAGTTCGCACATATATTTGATGACAATGGGAATACCCACTTAAGGGTCCAGTCCTCTCTAATGGCACCAAACAGAAAATCATTTCCATTTGGCGATAAAAAATCTTCTTGGAGTATGTTTTCTTCCCTCTTGTACTATCTTTAGAACAGCCTCAGAAAGTGATATCTGAATGGAACTGGAAATCACCCAAACTGTCAAACTGAAAGTTTGTTGGTTCAAATGAATGAGATAGCCCTTTTGCTGTGCCAGTTGTTCCATCCTGCGGGGCAACTTGCGGTCATTCCCCTTAACTATATGAAAAAGGGAGAACTAATGTTGTTTGGGTCAAAAGGGAGTTGCCAGTAACATTTTTTGGGCTGCTTTTCTTGATTTTCAAAATGACCTTTGGAATGAGGGAAAAAGGAAGGAATGCATAAAAGAATTTCATTTTTCATGAGAGTGATAAGGTGTCGGTTTTCCATGATTCCCTAAATAGGACTCTGGAGCAGAACAGCCACAGCTGCCTGTTCAGAGTTGAGGGAAAATTCCTGGGGGGAGTATTGCTGATTGTACAGCCAAACCAAATAATCTACAATACAGTTTTACTGTTAGAATTAGGAATATCACAGATTACCTTATTCATGTTGTCAAAAGACAGCAAATATCTAGCTACATTGGTCTGTTAGTTTATGGCATGGAAAGAGTTGCAGAGGGGTGCAGTCTTTCTTCACATACTTACACATAACTCTGCTGTCTTCACAATTTAACAGTATGCTTGTGTATGGTAGGAAATTAGGGGCTGTAGCAGCTTCTACTGAAATTATATCAAGATCTATGGAAGAATTCTTGTACACAATTATGTGAATCCAGCACTTTATAAAACTCATCTGGTCCCTCAGAAATCACCAGCTGGGGTTCCCATCCTATTTGACTGGTTGGATGGGAATGTGCCAGAAAGCTGCGTCTTGTAAGCCTTTATAAGGATCTTGACAGTGAGAGCAGGAAGAGAAATCATACGGTCTGCAGGCTCTTCATGTGCCTCGATACAGACATCTAACTCAGACTAGACAACAGAAACTGACAATTGTTTAGGTCTCTTAACTTCCTTACATGGTTGCTGAAGCATGTTGGACAGAGAAAACTTTTGGAGGACATTCTTCCTCATACAAGTTCCTTAAGTCTTTGGTTTTCAAGGTAGATCTTTAGAGAAGCTAAATTATTTCTTATTCCTTTAGGGATAAAAAATTTACAAACAGTGCAATCACTAAAATTGTGTTCTGTATCCATACAGAATAAAATTAGTGACACTATCCTTATAGTGGATCTGCCGACAGCAGTTGCATTTCCTTCTCTCAGCTAACATGAAATTGAGCAATTTTACTCAATAATTAAGTGAAATAAAGGAAATGTCACCAATGGGGATACTTAACTGCCTACAATGAAAACTGTCACAGGCCATGCAGCTAACAGATGAGTAAGAGACAGTATTTTTTATGGACTGGAGACAGAAAATTCTAAGGAGCTCCATATCCATAAGCCTCATATGTACCTCCACATAGTCTTGAGCATGGAATAGATCTATAGTGCAAGAGGAAGGAGCCAAAGCTTTTATAACCTAACTGACCATATGGTATCCTTGACAGAATACTTCACATTAGCAAGCAATACTGCAACATGATCTAATGAAGGACATCTAGGGTTCTTTGTGACAAGAAAAATAAATGGAAGATGTCTATGCAGTTTAACAAATTTCAGTGGAATACGGTTTAATTAACCTGATTAAATGCATGGTGAAAAAGATGCTTGCTGTTTTATACAGATTGCAACATCTGAATAAAGCTGTACTCCTTGGTTCCTGAGCCACTTTTTTCACTTGATTTGCATTTTTGTAACTGGGTTGGCTTTATCTGCTGGAGCTACCTGTCTACAAATAATGCATATGTGTACGAGATAATTAAAATAAAAACAAAAACTTTTCAGGATGATCTAGTAATACTAGCTAAGGAACTCTGTCAAGATTCACAGCATGCCTGTAGGGGGGATAGACCAGAAACACAGCATTCAGGAGGTTAAAGGACTCAAGCCTGGGTCAAAGGTTATAGTTTGTTAAGTTACAGAACATTTCAGTGCACTAAATATTTACCACAGGTCATTTTCAGTCTACCTCCATTTAACATACTAACGTCTACTGTATTTATATACTGACATTTAGCTCAATTTTAAAAGGGCAATTCTTTTTTCCACATTTAGCTCAATTTTAAAAGGGCAATTCTTTTTTCAACTGTGATAAAGTGACATGATATGCTATTACAAAACTAAAACTTATTAAAAGTATTAACACTCAGAAGATCAAGTAAATATACTCAAAAGCAGTCAGTGAGTTGGCAAAATACCAGGAAGGTGTTTGTAAGAAGACTGCATCCTTTTACACTAACTCACCACTAATGAAAATGTTTGAGAAGCTACAGCAGTGGCATGATTTCAGATTTTTTTTCAGTTTATATTCCCACATTTTTTTCCTGACCAACCATTCTTTGAGGACCTTTAAGATTCCATCATTCTCTGTTTTTCTATCTTGCCATCAACAAGGCTGGGGATGAGGTGCATTAGGCGACTAAGATGACACTGCCTAGCTGTCAGGTATACTCCAACCCTCACCCCCCCCACTTTAAAATTCAGTCTTCAGTGTACCAAGTCCTCGAAGTTTTAGCAACTACTTCCAAATCCAGGTCACATTTTCAGAAACAAACGAAAATGTTGTTAAAGCAGCAGTTTTAAATATCTTACTTTTAAACTATTCAACAGTACCATTAAGCAGTGGCTCAGATTCTTCCGATCTCCCTTAATTTGGCTATCAGGTCTTCTGCAGATTCAAGCTTCACACCAGCTTTCCTCTGTGGGGGCTCATCAGTGCTCAGTATTTGAAGATTCGAAGAAATATCAACAGCCAGATCACCTGGTTTCATCACATCAATCTTTTTCTTCTTTGCTTTCTGTTTGGATAAGGAAACAGAAAACAGTCAATCAAGCTGAGGAAACAGCAAAAAAACTCACATGACAACTAATAAAAATATGAAAGACAATTTGAGTAGTAGTACAAAGAATGATGCTTCCCAGCAAGTAAAATCGCTCAAAGGGCTGAACTGACAGTTCAACAGTTTGGATCAAAATTACAACTGTTTTTTTCAAGTCTTCTCCAAACAATTTGCTTACCCTTTTTCACCCAGACATTTCTATCTCAATTAAATAACTGCTGTTTGAAAGGCTGCCGACTACTGCACATGTAAACTGTAGTACAACAATCTAATTTGATAAAAATCATTTCTGACCACCATGTGACTTAAATGTCTTTCGAAAACAACCTTACAGTCAAACTCTACAAGATATACCTTTCAATATTTCCAAAACAATACTTCATAGTTAATATTTATCATGTGCCCAGGACTGTAACTGATATAAAGGCAAATACAATTGTAAGCATTTTAAATACAACTGTTACACACATGTAATTGAGTATTGCTATTGCAGAATGTATCTTTATCGTAGAAGGAACAGGTTAATTTGGACAGAGGCATGAGAATTCCCCATTTATGAAATAATCTTTTTAAGCTCGGAGTAAAAAAATTGGGGAAATTAGGCAGTATCCTAAAGAATGAATGCAAGCACTCAACCTTCTGATGAGAAATAATGCGATGAAAATCTTTCAGTGGTGTTATCAGAAAAAAATAAATAAATAAGCAGAGATACTGGTGGACCGGACAGACGAGAGAAACACATACTCCAGCATTACTGTACTGACAGTGGGTATGCTCATAGAATATAAACGAATAAGAGACTTCAGCTTCCTTGTTTTAGTGTTTTTCTGCATCACCATTACTGCATGCACAAAAGAAATGCAAATGAGGATCTGAGATCAGCAACTATCACTGCTTGAAGCAGTAAGCATACACAAATTTTTTCACGTTTGGTCATAAAACTCCATTACACACTCAAGAGATGATATGAAGAAAAGTACAGTTTTGTACCTACCATAAATGTAGATGTCCGATAGGTATGCATCTGCAGTCATCACATATGGGTTGTCTTGCCTCAGGCAGCCCTTCGGTCGGCCGGATTCCAAAGTCTGGGTCCAGCGTCGGCTGATGTCGCCCTGGGGTATAAAAGCGTCAGCCGACGCCATCTTCCTCAGTTTTTCTTGCCCCAGATGCCAGGTGCCCTCTAAGGAAGGCTAAATTTGGAGAAATGCAATAAATTCCAAACATGCACAGAAATATATATATATATATATATATATATATATATATATATATATATATATAAAACAAATGCACCATAATAGATAACCCCAGCTAGCTTTGAAAGGTGTAAGAACCCAAAAAATACCACAGAGGGGAAGGAGGGAGGGTAAACCTGACTGCAGATGCATACCTATCGGACATCTACATTTATGGTAGGTACAAAACTGTACTGTCCTTCAAGGATGCATCTGCAGTCATCACATATGGGTAGAATACCATAGCCAATCTGGGGGTGGTAGGATCTAAGTAAAGGATGGTGTAGCTAAAATGCCATGCAGGACTGCTGTAGCAAAGTCTGCTCTGGATCTGGAATATAAGGGTAAATTGTAATGCTTGGAAAATGTATGCACGGAGCTCCATGTAGCAGCTTCTAAAATGTCCTTGGTAGCCACCCCTCTTAAGAAAGCTGTGGAGGTGGCTGTGGCTCTGGTGGAATGAGGTCTAATGTTAGCTGGCACAGTTTTTCCATGAAAGGAGTAACAAAATCGAATGCAATTCCCTATCCATTTTGAAATTGTCTGTTTGGAAATTGCTTTTCCTTGTGCACCAGCAGCATATGCTACAAACAGCTGGTCAGTTTTTCTGTAAGTTTTAGTTCTGTCCAAGTAGTAGCGCAACTGTCTGTGAATGTCCAGGGTATGCAGAAGTTTTTCCCCTTTGTTTTGTGGATTTGGAAAGAAGGTAGGCAGGTGAATAGCTTGGTTCAATGAGACCCTGGATACCACCTTTGGCATAAATGAAGGATTGGTTCTCAATGAGACTCTGTCCTGATGAAAGATAAGAAATGGTTGTACTGCCATGAGGGCCTGTAACTCAGATACTCTTCTTGCTGAGGTTATGGCCAGAAGAAAGGCAGTCTTCCAAGATAGGAACTGTAGCTCTGGAGATGCTGCTGGTTCAAAGGGAGGCAGTGTTCGTTTTTCCAACACAAAGTTAAGGTCCCATGTAGGCACTGGTGGTTTCCTTGGAGGATTGATGTTTTTAATTCCTCTTAGAAACTGTCTTAGGAGAGGATGTGAAAAGACAGGTGGATCAGTATTGTATTCTGCTGAAATTGCTGAAGCATGAATTTTTATGGAAGAGTAAGACAGGCCATTGTGGAGCATTTCTGCCAAGTATTCCAGGATATGTGCCATGTTCATCACTGTCGCATCTAGGCCCTTTGTGGTGCTCCAATTGCGAAATCTTTTCCATTTTGCTGAATATGCCTTTCTTGTAGAAGGCCGGCGAGCTTCCATGATGATATCCTTCACTCTCTTGGATAGCTTATCCTGGGGAGGAGTCAAGGTATTCTCCAGGCTGTTAGCTGCAAGGTTTTCAGGTTGGAATGCAGGGTTTTGTAATTGTGCTGTGTCAGGAGAAGTGGCCATTGAGGAAGAGGCCACGGTTTTGTGCGTGACATGCTTTTTAACAGTGGGTACCAGTGCTGTCTTGGCCAGTCCGGAGCTATCAGAATCACTTTTGGCTGCTCTGTCCTGATCTTCAGTAAGACCTTGGTCATTAATGGAAGAGGTGGAAATGCATACACTGTTAGAGTTCTCCAGCTGAAAGAGAGGGCGTCCACTTTCCATGCTTGTGGGTGGTATGTCCTTGAGCAGAATTTCTTCAGCTGATGATTGTCGTGGGAGGCAAAGAGATCTATATCCGGCCTCCCCCATGATTGTGTTATCCGAAGGAAGGTGTCTGGGTGCAGCATCCATTCGTGTGCATCCATGATATTTCTGCTTAGGCTGTCCGCCAGTATACTGTCTTTTCCTGGTACAAACTGGGATTGCAGCTCTATATTGAGTGTCAGGGAAAGTTCCCATAGATTCATTGCCAGTCTGCAAAGAGGGTAGGAATGGGTACCTCCTTGCTTGTTTATGTACCACATGACTGTGGCGTTGTCTGTCCTTATTAGCAGGTGGCCTTGATGCAGAAAGAGTTTGAAGGCCTCGATTGCATGTATCACTGCCAGCATTTCCTTTTGGTTTATGTGCATGCGTAGCTCTTTTTGCGACCATAGTACTTGAATGCATCTGCCCTCCATGTGTGCTCCCCATCCGAGGTTTGAAGCATCCGTTGTAATGGTTTGGCTGGTTATTGGTTTGCTGAAGGGCAGACCCCTGTTTGACTGGCTTGCTTGAGCCCACCACAGAAATTCCTTTTGAAGGCATGGAATGAGTGGTATCAAAGTTTCTAAGCTGTGACTGTGCTGAGTCCATAAACTCCTTAGGTACCATTGTAGTTTCCTCATATGTAGCCTCGCTTGTGGAATCAGAAGAATGCAAGATTTTCCTTGCAGTCAGCTGAGTTTGTCTTGTCAGATTTTTGAAGTAATCCGGTAGTGGTCTTTGTTTTTCTTCTGTGAGAAAAGCCATTTGGGTGGTTGTATCTAGATTCGCACTCAGAAAAGTTATTCTTTGGGATGGAACCAGTCTTGACTTGTGAATTTTGACTGTATATCTCAAGGCCTGAAGTAGGTGGATGGCATAATTCAAGTGTTTTACCAAAGTTTGTTGGCTGTCCGCTTGTATAAGGCAGTCGTCCAGATATGGGTATATTTGAATCCCCTGAAGTCTGCAGTGTGCAATTACTGATGCCAGGCATTTCGTGAATACTCTGGGCGCAGTAGATAAGCCAAAGGGCAATGCTGAGAATTGATAATGCTCTGAACCTGCAAGAAATCTGAGGTGTCTTCTGCAACTTTGTCTGATAGGGACATGCAGGAATGCCTCCTTGAGGTCTAGAGTTACCAGCCAAGACCCCTTGCCCAGCATGGGAAGGAGTTGCTGTAGAGTCAGCATTTTGAATTTTGGCACAATGAGATAAGTATTCAGTGCGGACAAGTCGAGAATAGGCCTCCATTGTTTTTCTTTTCTTGGAACAAGGAATAGCCTGGAATAAAACCCTTGGCCTTGTTCTGAAAGAGGAACCTTTTCTATAGCTTTCATTTTCATTAAGTTGGAGATTTGTTTCAAAGCCTCTGCCCTTTGATTCGGTGGCAGGTCTGGCATGCCTTTTCTTTTTGGTAATGTGAGAAAATGGAACCTGTAACCCTTGTCTATTATTTGCAGTGTCCATTTGTCCCTTGTAATACCGTGCCAATTTTCTGAGAATAAAGAAAGCTTTCCGCCCAAAGGTGCTTCCAATTGAGCCCTGGTTGGCGGTGTCAAAGTAAAGTCATTGAGTCTGTCCTTGTGCAGCAGTTGTAGGTCCTGCACTAACTCTCTGGTTGGGAGGCTGCCATTGACGTCCTCTGTAGGAGTCTCTAGCTTGCCCTCTACCTCTGGCACGCCTGTTCTTGCCTCTTTGAAATCTCTCTGTGTCTGGGAAGGACCAATTCTTGGAAGGCCAATTTCTGCTGAATCTTTGACTGTTTGTACAGATTTTGCCTTTTCCTCAACTTTCTTTAGGACCTCCTGAGCAATCTCTGACTGTTTGTACAGATTTTGCCTTTTCCTCAACTTTCTTTAGGACCTCCTGAGCAGTGGAGCCAAATAACCTTTGCTTTTCCAGTGGAGCATCCAGAAGCTTTGCTTTTACATGGTCTGGCAGAGATTGTTCCTTCAGCCAAGCATGCCTGCGTATGACTGCACCTGTCATAGCTGACCTACATGAAGCTTCCAATGCATCATAACCACACTGCAGGAAATGGTTGCTAACCTGTTGGGAGTTATGTATCAGATCCTGAAGTGATTTACGATCTAGGGGTTCAGGTGAAGACAGTTTTTTATGCAATTCATCTAACAAATACTCTTGGTACTGTATCATATGAAATTGACAATTTAATGCCCTCATAGAAAGAGTAGCAGAAGTATACACTTTTACCCCATCTCTCTAAAGCCCTGGACTCCCTCTCTGAGGAGAGTGGATTTTTAGTAGTGGCAGCTGCAACCCCTTTAGGGCCCTGGGCAATAATTTCTGGATCAGCAGAGTGAGCCTTGTAAAGGAAAAGATGTGAGTCTGGGACCCTGTAGTACCTATCGGGTTTGACAGGAGCCGGAGGAAGAGTGTCAGGGGTTATGCTGGACTGAGTACACATCATCAATGACATTCAAAACAGGAGGAATAGCCAAAGGTCTATGCTGAGGTAAATGCAAAAAAGTCCTTAATCTCTTCCTGGAATCAGAGAATTCCTGGCCCTGCCATTTGAAATGCTCTCTCATAGAGTGAAGGGTCTCCCCAAAGGACAGCTCTTCAGGAGGGGAGGCCGAGGGAATGGATTCCTCTGCATCAGAATCCTCGTAGGCCGGAAAAGCCTCCTCCTGGTAGTCAGAGAGAGCAGAGCCATCAGAGGCCTCATCTGAGGATTGGGGATCAGAGGGCTCAACCCTGGGCCTTTTGTCTAGAGGAGGTTGAGAGCCCCTGTCCGGATGGGGCTGAGAGCCCCTAATTAGGGAAATAAGATCTTCTGCTAAACTTAGAATCTGTGAACCTGAAGAGGGTCCCTGAGGAATAGCCATGGGATGCAAAGCTTTAGTGTGTTTAGCAGCTTTAGCCCTGGTGAATGCCTTTATGGACATGGATGCAGGAGGCCTGGCTGCACCATGTGCTTGAGTAGTTTTGTCTAGAGGAATGGTGTCCGAAGTTTCCAGGACACCAGTTTCTGAAGGAAATTCAATACCCGACTCAATAGGGGCCTCCGGGGCCGGGGTTGTCGGTTGAGCGGTTTCGGTGGTCGGAAGTACCAAGGACTCGGTTTCAGCCGAGACACTCGCGGTAGGCCTAGTGGTGGTTTCAGCCGAAACCACGGTCCGCGTGTGTCGGTTCTTGTCCTTCCGTTTCTTGGTTAAATGAGGAGTCAGAGTTTCCGACGGCATATTGTAAGAGAAACTAGCCCCCAAAAATTCCTCTGCAAACTCCGCCCGACGTCTAAGAGTGCGTCGGTTGAAGGAAGCACAGGCTGAACAGGCCGACACGTCGTGGTCTGGGCCTAGGCAGGGGAGGCAGTAAGAGTGGAAATCCTTATGAGGTATTTGTTTCCCACAAGTTAAGCAATTATTAATTTGATCTGACATCGGCTGAGGCAAGAAAGAGTCCCCAACGGGGTACTTAGCTTTTGAAGTCTTCAGTAGCTGAATTACAGGAGCTGGCCGACCGGCACTTGCGTACTGCTTCTGCTTCGGGCACCACGCGGCAAGAAAAACTGAGGAAGATGGCGTCGGCTGACGCTTTTATACCCCAGGCGCTCTGACGTCAGGGAAAGGGCGACATCAGCCGACGCCGGACCCAGACTTTGGAATCCGGCCGACCGAAGGGCTGCCTGAGGCAGGACAACCCATATGTGATGACTGCAGATGCATCCTTGAAGGACATCATGCAAGTTACAGGACAAAACATTACAATGACAATGTTGCAAGAGACTACAAATAAATAAAAAAAGAAGTTATGTTTTACCATAACGTTCCATCTGTGTTGTCAATCTTCATCTATTCTTGACTTGTGGGTATGGTTCCAATCCTCGGAACTGATCCAGCCGATCTACAGCTCGTGTTAGCCAAAAATCTCTCCAGCTGCTTGTCAACCCATAATACCCCTTCCTACACTACCTCAGATCGAATCTGCAATCATACCGAAGAAGACACACTAACTCGAGTCAGAAACCTTGTCTAAGGTATTCCTAACAATAAAACCCAGGACAAGATGTCGCTCCACCAGAATACCAAAGGAGGGGGGCAGGCAGGAGGGACGGAAGAATAGATGAAGATCGCCAACACAGATGGAACGTTTAAGATGCAACTTCTTAGTCTGATGTTGTCAAGCTTCACTTCTTGACTTGTGGGACACAAGTCCCCAGCCACCTTTCCCCAGCCACCTTAAATCCTGGGTGGCCCTATGTAAGAACATTCCTGAGAGCCACAGAACCAAACAGGCTCTCCCCCTAGAGACCATATCCAGTTTGTAATGGGTAATAAAGTTAAGTGGCCTAGACCATGTTGCAGCTGCGCAAATTTCTTACATAGACGCTTTAGAATGAAAAACAGCTGAAGTTGCCACAGATATGGTAGAATGTGCCTTTACTGGCATAGACTGTCTTAAAATTTCTTTCATGTAAATCAAGGAAATGCAAATCCCTTAAATCATCTAGACAGAGTAACCTTAGAAACAGGTTTGCCCAAGGCTGTGCTTGCAAAGGACATGAATTGTTCCGATTGTCTAAATTACTTAGTTCTATTCAGATAAAAACATAATTGCCTGTGCACATCCAGACGGTGCAGGCAGTACTCACCTTTACTTGAGAAATTTGGGAAAAATAGAGGCAAGTCTATGGATTGACTGATACTGGTCTTTGAATCACTTTAGGAAGGAAGGTCGGGTTTATTTTGAGTGACACACTGTCTTTATGGAAAAGTGGGGCTTTAGAACATAGAGCCTGTAATTTGGAGACTCGTCTCACTGAAGTGACAACTATGAGAAGTAAGGTTTTCCAAGAAAAAAATTTTAAGTCATGGGTAGATGCAGGTTCAAAAGGAGGTAATGTAACAGACTGCAGTACAATAGTCAAGTCCCATGGTGGTAGCGGATCCTAGAATGGGAGCTTTAAACGGATGGTACCTTTAAGAAAAACCTTACAAAGCCTGTGGGAGATTAAAGGCTGGCCACCGATACTGTTCTGGAATTTGAAATAGCTGCTAAGATAACCTTGATTGTGGCAGCAGAAGCTCCTTTAACAAAAATGGTAGATAGAAACTCTTTTTCTACTGGCACTGAAAAGGGGTCCAGACCATTATCAGAAGCCCAAATAGAAAACCTCTTCCATTTACTATGGTAGAGATTCCTGGTGGATGGTTTATGGGATGCCAACAAAATGTGTCACACAGGAGAAGGAATACCATTTTGCCTGGTGACTAACAGAATTGGAGAAACCAAGCAGATAGCTTAAGAGTCTGTAGATTGGGGTGCATCAGTCCCTGAGGATGGGACAGAAGGTCCAGAATCTATGGGCAGCAAATTAGATGAGGCCAGAGGAAGAAAAAAATGTATCTGTTGAAGCCAGTAAAGTGCAATGAAGATCAATTTGCTTCTCAGCCAAGCTGCTTTCCTGAGAAAGAGGGATAGGAGTAAAGGCATAAAGGAGACTTAGGGGTCAACATGGAGAAAAGCATCTCTGCGGGACTCCCCATGAGGGGGAATTAGGGCAAAGTAGCTTCTGCACTTATTCAGGAGTGAAGCAAACAGATCGCAGCATGGCTGACCCCAGCAAAGAAATATCTTCTTCACCACTCTGGAGTTTAGAGACCACTCGTGAGGCATGAGAATGCATCTGCTCAGTTTGTCCGCACTCACATTTGAACTCCCTGGGATGTGTATTACTATCAGAAAGTGGCTGGAATTTATGGCCCATTGCCACACATGAAGGGCTTCTTGACAGAGTGGGTAGGACTTGGTTCCCCCTTGTTTGTTGATGCACCAGACTACGGACATGTTGTCTGACTGAATACCCATCGTCCCTTGAGGTAAGACAGAATAAAATGCGTGGAACACCAAAACCACTGCCTGTAACTCTAGAACATGGACACAGATTGGCCTCGAAGAGGGACCAAGTGCCTTGACTGTCTTCCTGAGATAATGCCCCCCCAACCCCATCTGGGAAGCATCCATGATCACTGTGGCCTTGGGCTGCAGGGGGGACAAAAGGGAGGCCTAAGAGAATCTCCTGGGATTCCATCCACCAGGTTAGATCACTTTGGCATCGGCTGGATATGAAAAACAAGTGATTCATGGGGTGGATTAGAACAGGCCATTGGTTCGCAAGCAGCCACTGGAGAAGCCTCATATGAAATCCTGCCATTGGGACTAAATGTGATTGCTGCTACCATGAAGCCAAACGCCTGCAGAATCTGCTGAGGTGGCATTTTATTTGAGTGAAGGAGAGGGTGAACCTTCAATTGTATTTTCTGCAACCTGTGGAGGGGGAGCAGTCCCACACAAGACAAGAGTACTGAGATGAGCTTCGATGAATTCCATATCCTGAGAAAGGGTTAGCTGACCGTGGTGCACAACTGCCGAGATAGTTCCAGAATGAAATCTGTAGTTCATAGTAGTAAATGCCTGGTGGAAGCGGTGAGGAGCCAGTCATCTAGATAAGGAAACACTAGGAATCAGTGCAGCCTCAAATGAGCTGTGGCCACTGCCATGCATTTGGTGAATATCCTGGGGGCTGTGGAGAGACCAAAGTGTAACACTTTGAATTGGTAATGACTGGCTCCTAGCCGGAAGCAGAGAAAGTTTCTTGTGTGTTTGTCCATCTTTATGTGGTAATACGCGTCTTGAAAGTCGATAGAGCACATCCACTCATTTTCCACTAGGAAGGAAAGAATTGACTGAACAGTGACCATCTGGAATTTTGACTGTTAGACAAATTTGTTCAGAATACTGAGATCCAAAATTGGTCTCCAGTCCCATTTTCTTTGGCACTAAAAAGAATCTTGAGTAAAACCAAGATCATAACTGGTCTGGTGGGACTTCCTGGATGACTCTTTTTCTAGCAGCTTTTGTATTTGTAATGCTGCTTGATCTCTCTGAATGGGTGGAACATTGGGGAGTCTTGCTGGCGTTCTTGGCTAAAGAGCGAAGGGGATTAGATAACCTCTGGAAATGATGCATCGGTGGTTATGTGTCATCAGGTGTTTGGGTGCAAGGAAAATCTTCCCCTGACTGCCTCCAGAGGTAAGCAATTGGGGCCACTTTCAGGAGCGCTGGTTGGTTTGCCCAGAGAAAGACTCCTTGGAACCATGATTCTGCAGACAACCCCTGCCCCTGGAATGGCGTGTTCCACTCCCCCCTCTGCGCCGAGGGGAGTCCAAACAACGTGCGTCCTGGAAAGGCTTCTGCGACTTCTTGAACCACATCTTACCACTCCTTTGATTCCTGGTGTAGAATCGTTGAGGAGTGGAAAAAACGTACACCCACAGCAGACAGAGTCTTTCCATCCTTTTCACACCTGGACAGAGTTTTCTTTACTTTGGGTCCAAACAGAGGATCTGTCAAAAGGAGCATTGACAAAGGAAGACTTGAATGGTTCCACAAACTCGCAGAGACACATCCAAGTGTGTCATCGAATAGCAATACCTGAACCTGCTGACCTGGTCGCCCATTCGGCTGCATGCGCAATGAGCCTCATGGATGAATTTGAGATAGACTCCAGGGTAGCTAAACGGGAAGCCACATTTTCTTGGATCCCCTCAGCTACAGCTCATGCCAGGGCATCTGACAGCTCCTTGACCAGATCTGTTCGAAGTCTAGTAAAGTGTGTCAAAAAAATTCAAGGACGTGATGGAAAAGGTCAATGATGCATAGACTCACTTCTCAAATCAGTCCATCACCCTTGACTCTCGGTTAGGGGAATGTACAGTACAACTTTCTCAGCTAGTTCTTTCTTGGTGGTGGCCACTACCACCATGGCTTCAACTATTAAGCCCTTTGCCCAATGTGGATGGTCTTCAGGAACAGAATCTTGTCAGGTACCCAGAGGACAGGTTCTGCAGAGTCAGGAGCCTTCCAAGCCCAATGAGTGATCAGCTTAATTAGGACATCAGCGAGCGGGGTCATCCAGGAGGTAGATGGGTGAGCACTAAAGGTCTGTACATGGATTCCTTAGAGGAAGGGTCTTTGGGATTCCAATCACCCCTCTGTTTTAGGATCTCAAGAATGTCTCCAAAGGAGACATCTTCCGGGGTGACTGTGGGGAACCCTCCCACTCATCGAAATCTGTGTCCTCCGTGACAGATTCCACGGGAGAATCAAAGTGTTTCCTCTTGCACAATCTCTTCCGAGGGAACACCTGAAGAGGACTAGAAAGAGGGTATGCCTTCAGTGGGCAAGTCGTGCGACCTTGGGGCTTGCTATCCAGGGGTTGAGGTTGGCAGCAGAACCGAAAAACCTGGTGTCACAGGGAGAGACTCTGGTAACACAGTAGCCACCTAAGACGAAGCAGTGGCCAAAGCTCTTTCCATGGCTTTGAAAGCAGGCCCCCCCTGAGGAGGGATAGAGTCCAGAACAGAGACAGACAAACTCGGAACCGAGATCACACCCCCACCACGAGAGACACACCTGACAAACCGGAACAGAAGCACAGCCGGTTCCATAGAAAAACTCGGGACTGGCTCAAACCCCTTGGGCCTGATGGTGAAGACACAGTCCCAGGGACCCAACAGTACTGAAGGAGTCAGAGCCAGACTCGGCGGCAAAGTCGAGAGCTCTAAAGTCTGCGAAGAGGTCACAGGAGGAGAAGAAGAAAGGGTCATAGGTGAGAATCCCCCTGCACCAGAAGGGAGAGGGGGCTGAGAAGATGAGGGAAGACCCCTGGCTGTCAGGATCTGATCCACCAACCTCAATATCAAATTCAGAGAGACTTCTGGTGGCTCAAATGGACAACCCAGAAGGCGACTCTGGTCTCTCCATGAAAGTGCTACGGAGTTGTCCAACGAAGGGGTCCAAAGAGTGTGAATAAGTAGCCCTGGGTTGAGTTGAAATATAAGACTCTGGCACCAACTGCTGTATTGTGGGAGACCGGATGCTGGCACAGAAGTAGTGGTAGTTGGCACTGGTGTTGGAACCGTGGTAGTCAAGGTTTGTAAGTGTCATGGTCGGTGTCAAAAGCACTGGTATGCTCGGTGCTGAAGATTCAGACCTCTCTGAAAACTTTGGAATGCTAGCTTTTGGTTCTGAAGAGGAACCTTCAGATGCATGTTTACGCTTTTTAACATTTGGTGCCGAGGGAAACTTCAGCACTGAATGGGAGGATTTTGATTCACAGGCAGGAGGAGACTTGTCAGCCTTGGACAAGGCTTCCTTGAATGGGGCTTTAAGGAGCCCTTTGAGAATAAGTTTGTTTTTCCTCTGTTAGAGTTCTGTTACTGAAACCTTGGCAGATTGAACAGTCAACACTTCCCAAACAATACACGCAACACTCATACTTGTCAGAGTTTGGCATTTTTCTGCCACACTCTGTACACTGTTTGAAGCCTGTAGTGGAGCTATTAGGTTTTTCTGCCATCATCCTGAATAAAAGGCAGGAAGGGCAGAGAGAGAGAAGACAGAATTAGGCCAGGACAGAAAACTCAGGCACACCTCAAGAAGAAATCTACCAACGATGGTAGAAAGATTACCAACGGTGAAAAAAGAGAGGGTGTGGGAAGTAACAATGATGTTAGAGGGAAAAATACCAACAGTAAAGGGAAACAACACACTCACTAAGGGAAGACCAAAGATTTTTAAAGTAAAGAGTAAATGTTTTCAGAGAACTACTTAAGAAAAAAAAAAAAAAAAAAAAAGAGTAAAAGATTTTCACTTGGCTATGAGAGAGGAATCAGCAAATGCGTCTTGTAAGAGCGGCAAATGAGATCTGAGGTAATGTAGGGAGGGGCATTGTGGGTAGACTAGCAGTTTGAGAGACTTTTGGCTGACGCGAGATATATATCAGCCATATCTGTTCCGAGATTGGAACCGTGCCCACATGTCAAGAATAGATGAAGACTGACAACATCAGATCTCAAGTTTATACCTTTGCCACACTTCAAGAGCTTGGGATCAGATTTTCAGAACAGTCATCTCAGGTCTCCACTTCTTCACCTTTAACAGCATCTCTTTCCAAATGTGTGTTTTACATGCAAAGCAATCTTTCATGAGAAGACTGTGCAACACCTGTGCCAAATTTCTAAAATAAACTTTTACAGATTATATATGCAGTAAATTCTGGCAAAAACAATGGCCTCTAATATAACTTGCTGAAACACCAGAATAGTCACAAAACTGCACCCATCCACAGTACACTTTCTCCTGGATTTACAACTGTCCCCTGAGATGTGAAGACTCGCATTTTAATTAAGACTGTGGTGTCAAGTCTGAAACAGAATGTTTAAAAAAATCTTCTTTCACCATTTTGAGTTAACATGATTTTATTTTATTAAGGTGTGACACCCCACCACTGGCCCAGTAATCAAGGAGCCTCAATCCTCACCACCAGCACCAGTGGAGGATATACACTGGGAGGATGACAGGTACACACACAGTATTTCCAGATGTAGCTCTCAGCGTCAAGTGCAATTTCCCTTAAGAGTACACAGAGACCACAGTCAGCATGGGGTTGGCTTCTCCCTCTTTCTCCAGATCTCCAATAAGACTCCCCACTGGCACAGCTATAGAGTTGATATCTCAGCCGAGTGGCCAAGCTAAGACCTCCAGCACCCTCTCTGTCCAACCAGTGCTTCATGTCCCTGCCCAAATAGCTGAGAAACACACTCTTGGAGATTTGTTTTACACACACACACACACACACACACACACACACACACACACACACACACACACACACACACACACACACACACACACGGGAAAGGTTGGCACAGGTGTACTAGCCCCCTTCTGCCCAGAATGTAATGTAGTTATTACTGCCACCAGCAAACTCTTTATCAGCTACTTTAAGGCCCTTAACAAAGGGTGTCCAATCTTACTGTGTAATGTTACTATCAATACAAATGGCAGTTTGACCAAGAGCAAAGCTATTAGGAGTGGCCCACAGTGTCACCAAAAAAATATGCAAGTACTAGCAAAACTTAAATATGTCTTACAAAGATATGCCACAATGAAATGTTTAAATATATTTAATAATAAATAATAAAAGAGGACAACAATACTAAATATATATGTACAGTGATATCAGACTTCAAAATCACAGGAAATATTTAACACAACATTGCAGGACAGTCTCAGATAAATAAATAAAAATATCTAAGCTAAGCTTTGCTATATTCCTAACTGAATTTAAACAGAAATACAGTTCCATAGTACACTTAATTAGAGCAGCAAGACAGGTGTGGCGAGTGGCTCCTCTATCTGATGTTGTCAGGTCAAAGACAAAATACAGAATGCTCTCGCTCTCTCTGAGACAGTTCTCAAATTAATATCTCGCATATTACTGCTGGGATAGCTTGCAGAATGATATAATTTCTCGTCATCTGACTCCATCCCAGGTAAACCCCAATTGCTGAAAGCTAGCAGTATTTAGCATCCACCTGTGAAAATCCACAGACCTCAGATCTTTTGGCAAATGGTGGAAGTCGTAAAATAATTTACGTTCCTCCACATTTAAAGGGACATTATCTCGTCACAAGCTCCTCATGGTCCTGCAGAGTGGTCCTAGCTACAGAGAACTCAGAAAAGCGACTACTTTCTGGATTTAAGTATCTTTGCTATTTTTTTACTTGGAATAGCTTCTGTAGCTTACCCTGTACAAGCTTAAACTGTTTTTTTAGCTGATTGCTGCATTATTTTAAAATCTGCACTTAAAGTTACTTTTTAGTCGAATTTGATCGAAAGTTTGTTTGTTTGTTTGTTAATTTAACTGTTGAGGCTGCCCACTAAAGTGTGCTAGCCTGTGTAACTGATTTATCACTGTGTGCTTCTATCAAAAAAAAACAAAAAAACACAAAAAAATAATCCTTGTTTTCCCGCCTCTCCTCGACTAGTTTAGACCAGTTTACAGGCATTGCTGTATTCTGGGCTGTGGTGTAGTTCCTGTGGTGTCCATTACCTTACTTGGATAGAAGGAAGTTTCTTTGCTCACCAGTGGGAGTGGGGAGCCTTGAGCAGCCTACCTGTCCCTTTAGGAAGTGACCTCAGCACAAGAGCTGTAGTAATTGGTTGTTTTGGACCATTTCTAGCTCTTTTGTAGTTCCCTGTTTAAAATTCCGCGTTTGCACGGCTTTGCGCGTTTGTGCACATAGCGCAGCGCCGGTTAAACAGGGTTAAAGTTCTTCTGGCTCCGCCAAGTCTGCTCTTCAAATTTTCCCTTAAGGAAGCTCTACTCCTAGTATAATCAGACTACTCACTATATTATAAGCCTAGCACTTGTTCTCAAAACTTCTCTACTAAGTAAGCACTCTCGTACTAAGTAAAGCACTACATTCACCTACCACCCCTTTGAATAGCCACTTCCCTTAAAGGCACAGCACTCCCTTATACTGTTCTAGCATGTCGAATGGTAGATTACTGGCATCCTCTCCAGTTCAGCTGGTTAATCTGGGTATCCTGAGACAATGCTCCAATTGTCTCATGTACACAGACAACCCTCTCCTCCACCCAACAAACACAAATACATGTGAGAGATGCAACTATATAGCCAAACTGGAGGCTGAACTCTCTCAACTCAGGGCTGGCATGACCAGACAGGAGGAGATGATAACCACACACACAACAAACTCAGTCCCACATAGACCTACCACAACTGCAAACCAAACACATAAAAACACAAAGACATACTCGGAGGCTCTAATAAAAAACTTACCAAAACAACAGAGGCTCCCAAAGCAGACATCCAAAAATCCACCACCTCAAAACAAAACACATGCAACACATATTTCAATAAATCAGTGTGTCAACCAATCACAGCCCTTAAGGCCAAACACCATGCCTGATACACTAGTAATAGGTGACTCTATAGTCAGACACATTGATGTCCCGCTTACCAGGCTGAACAAGGAGAGGGTGACTGTGAGCTGCCTATCAGGAGCTAGGATCCGCCACATAACACACGCACTCAGGTCACTCCAAAGCAAGTACAAATATGACTCCGTCATTGTCCATGCTGGCGTGAATGACCTGAGACGTACCTCCCTGGACTACATGAAAAGAGACAGAGGAGCTCTCATATGGAGCTCTCATATTATGTAGCCCAGGCTGGTATGACCCTGACCCTGAGCAGCATCTTGCCCTCACCAAGAATGATGCCACAATACAAAGACAAGATGATCAGCTTTAATAATTGGCTCAAGTACTGGTGTCAATCTAAGGGGATCCAATGTCTGTCTGCCTGGGATGACATGTTGGACAAGCCAAGCTGCTTCGCAAGGGATGGCTTACACCTGTCACCACTGGGCTTCCGGATATTGGCTAAGGCTCTTGCCACTCCCATAGTGCCTTTTTTAGGCAAGGCTCAAAAGACAAACCCACCTCCTTAGAAAACAAAAATGGAAAAAAACTAAGGGTAATGCTGCTCAATGCCAGAAGTCTAAATCTCAAGATGCAGGCACTCGATGCACTCCTCAGCATGGAGAACATCGACGTCTGTGCAGTAACTGAAACCTGGTTCAAGGCTCCTGAGAGCACCCCAGCGCTACCAGGCTATACCTCCTATCATGCTTTTCAGCCCCAAAACCCGGGCCGAACCACAAAGGGAGGGGGAGTGTCCATATTCATCAAGGACACCCACACCTCCAGGTTAGCAGCAACACATGAAGCATCAGAGACCATACAGGTGCAACCAACCATAGGCAAGACTGCTATACAACTGGTAGCATGTTACAGACCACCCTCCCAATCTCAGGAACCCCACTCAGCCTTCCTGAAGACATTGGAGGATATGAATGTATCACAAAATACCATCATACTGGGAGACTTCAACTACCCAAACATAGATTGGGTACATTATTCTAGCCCTAACACCCTAGCCCAAAGGTTCCTGGAATTCATAAATTCAAATGCACTGGAATGACTAGTTACCTCTTCCACTAGGGGAGATAATATACTAGACCTGATCATCACAAACATGGGGACAAAATGCTCCACACCGGAGGTATGCCCCTCACTAGTGAGATCTGACCACAAACTAATCACTCTGGATATACATATCCCACCTCCACCCCCAGCACAAAAGACCACAGTGAAAAACTTC
Source organism: Protopterus annectens (assembly GCF_019279795.1). Lineage (NCBI taxonomy): Eukaryota > Metazoa > Chordata > Ceratodontiformes > Protopteridae > Protopterus > Protopterus annectens. Next base: position 984,809,973 of record NC_056741.1, on the reverse strand, counting down.
TCAAAAGCAGACTTCACTCTTCTTAAGACTGAGATGGTATCCTTTAAGCCCACTGGGCCAGTGGATACCACATCCCACAATGCCGAATCCTTCACAAATGCTTCCTATGGACATCTCCAAGAATGCATGGATCATGCAATCCCAAACAAATCCAAGTCCCTCTCCACCAAAGGCAAGCGTCCTGTCTGGTGGACCTCAGCCATAAACAAATTGTATAACAAAAGAAGAAAACTACTGCACGTCAGAGCAAAATCCCATAAAGGGAAGACATCTCTGATCAACATTAGCAGAAAACTACGTTCTCTCATAAAAACATCCAAGGCCAACTTTGAGAGAAAAATCGCTAAGGACACTAAAAATAACCACAAAGCCTTCTTCAGCTATGTTAGAAACCTGGGCGGAAACCCTCAAATATGCTCAGAGTTAGTTTACAACAACAAAAAATACACTGAACCCACAGATATTGCCAACATTCTGGCTGACAGGTTCAGTGCAAACTTCTCCCCCCCTCACCCCCAAAAGAAGAAATACTTATCCCAGCTGAATGTAATCTCCCTGTCATCTCAGATGTCCAAGTGAAAACAGCCCTCAACAAAGCTAAAAACACAGCATCAATGGGACCTGACTGTATCCCGGGTTGCGTGCTACGTGAACTCCAAGAGGAGCTAAGCCCGCACATAAAAATGCTATTTAACCTTAGCCTTACTACAGGATATGTACCTGAACACTGGCATACAGCAACAGTGGTCCCATTCCACAAAGGGGGTACCTCTACAGACCCTGGGAACTACCGCCCCATAAGCTTAACCAGCCTGGTCTGCAAAGCTATAGAAAGAATCATTATGGAACTCATAAACAGAGACATAGGGGACCTACAGACACTTGACCCCACCCAGTTCGGCTTTGTAAAGGGCAGATCCTGCCTTTTGAACCTGGTTGAATTTTTCGAAACAGTCACTAGAGCCATTGATGAGGGCAGAGCAGTCCACACAGCCTACCTGGACTTGGCTAAGGCCTTCGACACAATACCCCACTCAGGTATCATAGATAAGTTCAACAGCTTAAACGTAAACCCTTATGTCACTAGATGGGTTGCAAACTGGCTAAAGGACAGAACCCATAAAGTTAAAATGTCAGACTCAAAGCCAGTCACAAGTGGTGTTCCACAGGGATCTGTCCTGGGACCCCTCTTGTTCGGCATTTATTTCTCAGATGTTAAAGCAAACATGGGAGGGTTGTGGTTGACAAAGTTCGCAGATGACTGCAAACTAGGCGCCATAGTCGATACACCAGCGGACACATACATCCTACAAAAAGGCCTCAAAGAAACGGACAACTGGTGCCGGAGTCACGGCCTTAAACTAAATGCCAAAAAATGTATAGTCATCCCCTTTGGGAAATACAAAGTACCCACAAATTATCACATAGACAGCAACCCACTGAGTACCGAAAAAGTAATCAGAGACCTAGGGACCCAAGTTGACAGCGACCTCTCATTTGACACCCACGTTGCCAAAGTGGTTAGAAAAACATTCTACCTTGCACACCTCATCATGAAGGGATTCACATCCAGATCCAAGGATGTCATTGTACCCCTATACTCCTCCCTCATCAGACCCATGATTGAGTACAATGCCCCATTTGGTATGTACCTCACTCGGCATTTGCAACAGCTGGAGAGACCACAAAAGTACCTCACCAAGAGGATCAAGGGTCTCCAACATATGTCTTATTCTGCCAGACTAAAGAAACTTCAGCTCTATTCAGTAGCATACCGCCTGCTCAGAGGTGATCTCTGCCTGACGTACAAGGCCATGTCCAATCAGGACCTGATGGACATGCTCCACCTCAAAAAATCCAAATCCATCAGGACCATGAGAGCTGAAGACTTAAAACCTCGGCACAAGTATGAATAGGACATGCTGGAGGGATAGATTCACAACCCAGAGGCTTCCCATGCTTTGGAACAAGATCCCAGTTCATATTAGGCAGAGCCCCTCACTGACTCTCTTCAAGAGAAATCTTGATGAGTGGATGGGAGATCGTAAGTATGCCCCAGGGGTCACATCTGTGTCACTGCTAGACAGGGGCACAGTAAACTAATTCTATTATATAAGGGGACCTTCACTGTGTCACTACTAGACAGAGGGACAGTATTCTAAATTTACTCTGTACATCTTTGTACCATTTCATTGGGTGGCAAAAGCCACATCACTATGGCTAGGCTTACAAATGCCCCAGGGCAGATAGCCTAGTACTAAACTATGAAACTATGAAACTATAACCTCTTAGCACAAAAAAATCTGGACAAAGGCTACAATAATGGGGGAAACAATAGCCGAAGTATAGGGACCGATTGCAAATATTGCTTTATAAGCTTAGAAAGTAATAACAGGATTAGTGATCACATGTTTTTTCCTGAAGAATATAAAGCCTGAAACGCAAATATATGTTATTGTTTAGTGGCTTCGGTCCTTGTCGATTTGTCATAATAACATAAAATTTATGAGGGACAGACCAAAAATATGAGGCAAGAATCTGGACATTCTGCAAAAATCTGGATAACTGAGAAGTCTGCACAGCCCTGGAATAGCCGATGCTGATCCCTCATTCATGTAATACTGGCTTTTAAAAGCTGGTATTGCATTTGCAGTCAAACCTCTGCACTAGTGTTTTCTTAACTGTAGCAACTGTTGCTTGCAAACAGTTTGCTGCATTTTAAACTAAAAAGAAAATCTTTTTTTCTTTTTAAATATGAGTCAAGAATCTAAACATTCTGCTACAGTCTGGACAGCTTGCTGTGTGGTGGACCTTCGCTAAGATGAATCCAGTGCTGTGTTTCAAACCTTATCCACGTACAAGATGAACAATTAATGTACTGATAAGACTGTCAGTAATGTTAATATCAGTGGAGAGGCTGCCGTGCCACATTGTAGAAGTGCAGTGTGTACGGGTAAATGTGGTCACATATCAAAGACAATGTATTGGCTTGTCCGTAGGTAGCGGCTGACAACTTAAAGCCGTTTACGCCACATTTTCAGTGGTTTCATTACCCTTTTTAGTGTCTCTGCCTCCAAACCCACATGCTTGTACTGTGGGAATGGTACTTACGTTTGGGCACATAATCATTTGGGGAAGCTTTCCCTAGAAAATGCATTGCTGGGAGTGTGAGGCAGATGGAAAAAATCAGTATTATTGTACTAACTGAACAGCTGATGTGCTAATAGTTTAAATAAGTTATAAGAAAGAATCCTTTGTGGTGTGTGTGTGTGTATGTGTATGTGTGTGTGTGTGTGTGTGTTTGTGTGTGTGTGTGTGTGTGTGTGTGTGTGTGTGTGTGTGTGTGTGTGTGTGTGTGTGTTCTTTTCTAAGTTGTTGTGTCTTTCGGCTTATCCCGGTTAGGGGTCGCCACAGCGGAACTCTGGTCTGCTAATGTTTGGTAGTGGATTTTTATGTGCCGAGTTACCAGCCCTGATGCACAACCTTCAATGAAGGCATGCCTATTCATGCATGCCTCCACACAGAAGACGCTCTAGCTGAGAATCGAATGGGACAACGTTTTGCTGTGAGGTGACAACGCTACCGCAGCACCACTAATTTCTCTTTGAAGTGAAATTTTCGCAAAGTGTTTTTGTAAACCATACAGAACCACTAAAACAACAAAAGAAAAGTGTAGCAATACAGTCCGACTATTTAAACCAATAAGTATTGCACAGTCAATAAAATGGCTCGCTCACAGCTTATTTTATTGTGAATTACATACAGAAAACTTTGACTGAAGTTTTCTGCATGTAATTCACAATAAAATAAGCCGTGGGTGAACCGTTTTACTGAATGTGCAATACTTATTGGTTTAAATAAATTGCAAACATATCAAACAAAATGCAAAGGAATATAATAAACTGAGTGGATATTACGAATAAGCAGGTGCATTCAGGCATTGATAAAATACCCCCACCCACACACCTTTAATATTCGAGATGAATTCTGTAACTACATTAAAATGAGAAACTGATTAAATCTATTCACTTGGTGTCTTCAGTGTTGTTTTGCCATTGATGATTAAAGATTTCAGAGAACTTTGGATACACTACCTTTGTTAAATTTTTATTTATTTATTTATGTTTATCTTCATATGCGGAAATACAGAGTGTTCAGCGGATACACCTCCATGGACAGATTTAGGCATAGTAAAGAAAAGCTCAGAGTTGTGAGCAGTAATACAGTATAGTCAAAGATAAAAATGAATTTGTAATAAGTTAACCTTTGTTTGGCAATTCCATTGGCTGTGAATGAAGAAGCAGATTGCATTCTTGATTATAGGTCCTCAAATTTACAATCCTAAACATATGGTGGATATCTATACTCACGCTATGATATGTGTATTAGTATCATATTGATGCATGTGTGCAGGTATTGGTATGCAGGTTGCCACCTGAAGCACCCATACAAGGCTGCACAACCTTTAGTAGGTTATTTCTTTTACAAATGAGTTGTATGAAGTTGAATAAATAAAAACACGTTTTAATTTTTCAGAATGAGTCTTATTCAAAGTAACCTGAGGAGAAGAGCTTGATCAGTCACTGGGAATTTGACCTCCAATGGGACAGAGTGGCCTGGTTCAATACACATACTAACTACTTTCTGCTGCAGTTTGACTGACAGTCATATAATGCTACACAATATAAGGTTGTTCCACTCCAACTTCTTGCAGGCATAGCCGGCCTTAGGCATAGACCAACTAGGTGGTTGCCTAGGGTGCTGCTCTAACAGGGGCACCTTTCCAGTAATCTGGATGGTGTAGGTATACCTGAATGGGGGCACCGAGTAGTGTTGGGGGGGCACTGTGGAGACCTTATGCCTGGGGCACCAGCTAACCAAAGGCTGGCCCTGCAAAGTTGCAGGTACCATGTCTTACTGGATATATAATAATTTTTGGAAGTGTTCTGCTTCAAAACTGTACATATACACAGGATGCTAATGAGTGTAGTGGGGGAGGAAGAGGAATTACTTAGAAATATCATTGTGTGAAATGTCTGTATACAAGAACTAGTTGAATGCAATGCTATCTTTCTCTTATTTTACAGTTACCCTAAGTGTGAATTAGGTAGGCTTTCCTTAAATAGAACGGTGGTATGTGTCCTTAGTAATCAGTTTACAGTATTATTATTTTAATGTCATAACCCAACTAATGTGAATTTACTGAATGTTACTTCCCAGAATTAACTTGTATACATAGCCAGCTGCCTTAGTGGGTAAGTGGTTGAATGGACAAATTCCTGAAGACATTGTGTGTGTGCATCTGTTTGTACGGGGGGGGGGGGGGGGCAGCTACTCAGACCTAGTAGATATACAGAATACATGGATTTGAATGACTTCACTAGCAATGTATTTTTATTTTAAGCTCATAGTGATAGCTGGGTGGGAATATAATGTTACGAAAGGCCAGCAAAATACAGCTAGAGGCTTGTTGCCATGCGTGTGCATTTTTTTAAATGTTTTTGGGCATATATGTGTACACAGCATAGGCCACAGTAGTGCAGCAGTTAGCATTGTTGCCTCAGAGCAAGAGGTTCTTTGGTTCGATTCTCGGCCGGAGTTCCTTCTATGTGGAGTGTGCATGTCCTCCCTGCAGCTGTGTAAATGATAAAGACATGCAGGTAGGTGCGTGTGTGAATGGGTGTGCCTTCCATTTAGGGTGGGCATCAGGCTGGCACCTCGTCACTATAAAAATCCATTGCCAATCATTAGCAGACCAGAGTTCCGCTGTAGTGACCCCTAACCGGGAAAAGCCGAAAAAACAATTAAAATTATGTATGTGTACACAGCATATATTTTGTCCAGCATGCTGATATACTAAAATTGTGGCACTTAAGAGTACTGCCTGTAGCTGGATTACATCATAACCAACATCTTCATGCAGAAAGGGCAGAATAAGCTTCGTATTACATGTACTGAATAGCACTATTCAGTAATGATGGCTGGGTTAGAACATCATATGATACAGCACATTGTATGAAGGACACATCTTAAGAACCACTGTATATGTTTTGTAGCAGTTTTGAGAATTAATTTTTCAAGGTTTATATTAATACAGACCTTAATGTGGGAGAGCACACGTATCTGTCTTGTTGATGTAGGTGGCATATATTAATTTAATTTCACAATTTCTTTTACAGTTTCTTTGCCAGATACCTTTTTAGGGTTAGTGTTAGCAGAACTTAGTCAACTGGATGGGGGAAGTTCAACTTGCTAACCCTAATCCTATCCCTTCCTCTAGTAGTAGTAGTGGCAGTGTGTAGACTACTGTAAGATAAGTAAAAGATATATGCTCTTTTCCCCACTGTAGTGCAATCATGGAGTTAGTATATATAGTTAGAGGGGGTGTGGGGGGACCACCTAGTTTGGTTTTATATCGTCCATTTTCTGTAAAGAGGGTACACAAGTACAATTTTAGTTCAGAAAAGAGTTAGTTATTGGTGCTGTAAGTGTGCAGGTCTACAGTTTACAATTTAGTATGTTGAAATTTAGCATTGTTAAGGTTTCAGTTTTATGAGTTTCAGTCAAGTGAGTTGTCAGTATTTTGAAATTTCGATATTCTGGTCTCAGTCAAATGAATTTCAGTCAAATGGTATTTCAATCGTGTAGTAGATATATATATATATATATATATATATATACATATACATACACATACATATGTGCGTGTGTGCGTATGTATGTATTTATTTATATATATATATACATTTAAACAATACATACAGAGAAAAAGATTTATTCATGTGTATATCAAATATGGCTCATAGGTATACATGTGTATAGGACAGATATACAGTTACATTTAAATACAGATAATGTATGCATGTGGGTGAGGTATACGTATGTGGTACA